>NC_091991.1:137322471-137464775 GCF_044704955.1 Pristiophorus japonicus | reverse complement strand
ATCCTACGGAATAGGCTCTCTCCCTCCCTCCCACACCCGGCGCCTCGTCGCCCCACCCCTCCCCCCTCTCTCTCCCCCTCCCCCCTCTCTCCCCTCCCTCCCCCTCCCCTCCCCCCCTCCCCCCTCTCTCCCTCCCTCCCTCCCCCCCTCTCTCTCCCTCCCTCCCCCCCCCTCCTCCCTCCCTCCCTCTCTCCCCCTCCCCTCCCTCTCCCCTCCCCCCCCTCTTTCCTCCCCCCCCTCTCTCTCCTCTCTCCTCCCTCCCCCCTCCTCTCTCTCCTCCTCCCTCCCCCTCTCTCTCCTCCCTCCCTCCCCCCCCCCCTCTCCCTCTCCCTCCCTCCCTCCCCCCTCTCTCTCTCTCTCTCTCTCTCTCTCTCCCCCTCCCGCTCAGCGGCATGAACGGCTGCAGAATTCTCCCTGGCTGAAGCACTTTCACACAGGTAGGAAGATGGTTTATTTAATCTTTTCTTGGCTTATAAATGTTTATTCAGGTTGGATTTATTTGTATAATATTTGTAGAAGTATAAATAAGGATTTATTGTCGAATTTAATGAGTTCCCTTCCCCCCACCTCGTTCTGGACGCCTAATTTGTAACCTGCGCCTGATTTTTTAATGTGTAGAACAGGTTTTTTCAGTTCTACAAAAATCTTCACTTGCTCCATTCTACTTTAGTTTGGAGTACATTTTCACTGTGGAAACTTTCAAATCAGGCGTCAGTGGCCGGACACGCCCCCTTTTGAAGAAAAAATTCTGTTCTAAACTAGAACTGTTCTACCTGACTAGAACTGCAGAAAAAAAAATGTGGAGAATTGCGATTTCTAAAATAGTCCGTTCTCCACCAGTTGCTCCTAAAAATCAGGCGCGAATCATGCGGAAACTTGGGCCCATAGAAAATAGGTGCAAGAGCAGGCCATTCGGCCCTTCGAGTCTGCACCGCCATTCAATATGATCATGGCTGATCATGCAACTTCAGTACCCCACTCCTGCCTTCTCTCCATACCCCCTGATCCCCTTAGCCATAAGGGCCACATCTAACTCCCTCTTGAATATATCCAACGAACTGGACTCAACAACTTTCTGTGGTAGAGAATTCCACAGGTTCACCACTCTCTGGGTGAAAAAGTTTCTCCTCATCTCGGTCCTATATGGCTTACCCCTTATCCTTAGACTGTGACCCCTGGTTCTGGACTTCCCCAACATCGGGAACATTCTTCCTGCATCTAACCTGTCCAGTCCCGTCATAATTTTATATGTTTCTATGAGATCCCCTCTCATTCTTCTAAATTCCAGTGAGTATAAGCCTAGCCAACCTAGTGGTTCTTCATATGTCAGTCCTGCCATCCCGGGAATTAGTCTGGTGAACCTTCGCTGCACTCCTTCAATAGCAAGCACGTCCTTCCTCAGAGTAGAAGACCAAAACTGCACACAATACTCAAGGTGTGGTCTCACCAAGGCCCTGTACAACTACAGTAAGACCGCCCTGATCCTATACTCAAATCCTCTCACTATGAAGGCCAGCATGCCATTTGCTTTCTTTACTGCCTGCTGTACCTGCATGCCCACCTTCAATGACTGAAGTACCATAACACCCAGGTCTCGTTGCACCTCCCTTTTTACTAATCTATCACCATTCAGATAATAATCTGCCTTCCTGTTTTTGCCACCAAAGTGGATAACCTCACATTTATCCACATTATACTGCATCTGCCATGCATTTGCCCATTCACCCAACATGTCCAAGTCACCCTGCAGTCTCTTGGCATCATCCTCACAGCTCACACTGCCATCCAGCTTAGTGTCATCTGCAAACCTGGAGATATTACATTCAATTCCTTCGTCTAAATCATTAATGTATATTGTAAATAGCTGGGGTCCCAGCACTGAACCTTGCGGCACCCCACTAGTCACTGCCTGCCATTCTGAAAAGGATCCATTTATTCCCACTCTTTGCTTCCTGTCTGCCAACCAGTTCTCTATCCACGTCAATACATTACCCCCAATATCATGTGCCTTAATTTTGCACACTGATCTCTTGTGTGGGACCTTGTCAAAAGATTTTTAAAAGTCCAAATACACCACATCCACTGGTTCTCCCTTATCCACTCTACTAGTTACATCCTCAAAAAACTCTAGATTTGTCAAGCATGATTTCCCTTTCATAAATCCATGCTGACTTGGACCGATCCCGTCACTGCTTTCCAAATGCGCTGCTATTACATCTTTAATAATTGATTCCAGCATTTTCCCCACTACTGATGTCAGGCTAACCGGTCTATAATTCCCCGTTTTCTCTCTCCCTCCTTTTTTAAAAAGTGGGGTTACATTAGCTATCCTCCAATCCATAGGTACTGATCCAGAGTCCATGGAATTTTGAAAAATGACCACCAATGCATCGTCTATTTCTAGGGCTACTTCCTTAAGTACTCTGGGATGCAGACTATCAGACCCTGGGGATTTATCGGCCTTCAGTTCCATCAGTTTCCCTAACACCATTTCCTGGCTAAATAAGGATTTCCCTCAGTTCCTCCTTCTCGCTAGACCCTCAGTCCCCTAGTATTTTCGGGAGGTTATTCGTGTCTTCCTTAGTGAAGACAGAACCAAATTATTTGTTCAATTGGTCTGCCATTTTCTTGTTCCCCATTATGAATTCACCTGATTCTGACTGCAAAGGACCTACATTAGTCTTCACTAATCTTTTTCTCTTCACATATCTATAGAAGCTTTTGCAGTCAGTTTTTATGTTCTCAATATAATATAAGACAAGTGAGACTTGGAAGAAGGGAACAAATGAGTATTTGATCATGCGTTGGTACAACCAATCACGTCATTGTTAAGGTCTGTCCACGAGGGCACCCATATGCTAAACCCTGTATAATTAAGATGCAATTTGAACAGCTCATTGGAGATCCTTTCTCAGGCGGCTGAGAAGTGAGATGCTCCCCCTTCATGTGTTGGAATTAAAGACATTGAAACTTATCCAAGGTGTCTGTCTGTTGAATCCGAGCTTGTTAAGGGAGGAGAAGGGCGATTTTCCCCATCAGATTGTGAGTTGTGAAGAGAATGCAAAGATGCTGCAAGGTGATTTAGATAGGTTGAGTGAGTGGGCAAACACATGGCAGATGCAGTATAACATGGATAAATGTGAAGTTATCCACTTTGGTAGGAAAAACATAAGGACAAAGTATTATTTAAATGGTGATGGCTTGGGAAGTGTCGATGTACAGAGGAACCTGGGTGTCCTTGTACAACAGTCATTGAAAGCAAACATGCAGGTGAAGCAAGCAGTTAGGAAGGCAAATGGTATGTTGGCCTTCATTGCAAGAGGATTTGAGTACAGGAGCAAGGATGTCTTGCTACAGTTATACAGGGCCTTGGTGAGACCGCACCTGAAGTATTGTGTGCAGTTTTGGTCTCCTTACCTAAGAGAGGATATACTTGCCATAGAGGGAGTGCAGCGAAGGTTCACCAGACTGATTCCTGGGATGGCAGGACTGTGGAATGAGGAGAGATTGGGTCGACTAGGTCTGTATTCACTAGAGTTTAGAAGAATGAGAGGGGATCTCAATGAAATGTGTTGGATAGATTGGATGTGGGGAGGATGTTTCCCCTGGCTGGGAAGTCTAGAACACGGAGTCACAGTCTCAGGATATGAGGTAGGAAATTTAAGTAGAAAAACTGAGATGAGGAGAAATTTTTTCACTCAGAGGGTGGTGAACCTGTGGAATTTTCTACCATAGAAGGCTGTGGAGGCCAAGTCACTAAATATGTTTAAGAGGGAGATAGATAGATTTCTAGAAACAAAAGGCATCAAGGGACATGGGGGAAAAGTGAGAATATGGTATTGAGATAGAGGATCAGCCATGATCATATTGAATGGCGGTGCAGACTCGAAGGGCCAAATGGCCAACTATTGCTCCTATTTTCTATGTTTCTATACTCTATCCCCCTTGCAATAAAAGCCAACATTCCATTTGCCTTCCTGATTACTTGCTGCACCTGCATACTAGGCATAATTTTCTTTTTGTGGGGAGGGGGGGGGGGCACAATGGTAGAAACTGGCACAAGTGCCTCACTGTTAAGCAGCCCTACTATGAATGAGTAGATTATGGACCTTTACCGAGATTGTACTGCTTGAAGCAGGCTGAATGGCTGCAACGTAAGAAGCAACCCACGGTAAGTATAAGGTAGAAAATTAGAAGGGAGAAAAAATAATAAGGTGAGGCTGGATTTTTTTTACATGTATTTATAGGATTGAAATTGAAGGTTGAAAAAGACTACAATGGGCATTTTATAGAGTGTGTACACATGTTTAAATAGTGCAATGGGTTTGTTCTTATTTCTTTGAAATATTTTTGGTTAGAATCTCAGGCAGGCCAATGCAGAGAGATACTGTGCCTTTAAGGCACTTTTTTCATTAACTGAATGCAGATGTTGCCTGGGAAGCATGAATGAGCTTCTTACCCTTGCTCGTTCCAAACTTTTCCTCTGTTCGTGGAATGCAGCTGGGCTCTTCAATGCTGTGAACAGGTGACAAAAAATAATTTAAATTGACAGGAAATGTCTCGCAGAGGAAATGCTGGAAATGCGGTAATACTTTCACAAGCAAAGGCAGTCAGGCTTCTGACAAACGGCATTCGGCGAGACACTAAAAATACAACGCCTTGGAATTACTAATCTGACTCATCAATTCTATCATGTAGACGGATGTACCCAGCGCAATGCAAAGGATGTTACTTGTTGAAATACTACACAATACCAAGTTCATTGTTCTTGTCCAAGTAGTCATTTTTTGTAGCAATCAACATCTTGTTTTACAAAAACAATCTACCGTGACATTTAGCAATTTAGTACAGCATTTGTGCTACATGATAAGCATGAAAGCAATTAAATGGGGCAGCTGAAAGAAATATGCAATGCTTTTCATCCAATTTAAAATAACTGAAGCTCTTTTTAGAGTTCGAGTATTCAGAGTAAATTCAGCTTGGAAAATAAGAACATTGGAATCTTTCTGTGACACCATGGTCAAAGAATACAAACAGTGACTATTTTACTTTATGCCAACATGTTTCAATAACCAACTAGTTATGATCTCTAATCTTTGTTTTTCTGTGGTTTACACCTAGTTTAGGATGAGTATAACCAGCAGTCCAACTAAAATAATTAACTATTCAAAACTCAGTAACGCTGGTGACTGTAAATCGACTGCTGAACAAAGCTGCTACAAGACATCAACTGAAAATGGTTAAAAAAAAACTGTGCTCCATGACTTAGTGCATGTTTGGAATGGCATTGAGGCACAGACACCAGGAAGATTCCAGACTCCATCTCTGATCTGTCCTAAGTTAGTTGATCTCAGATAGGAAGTAGGTGGCTTTAAAGTTGGCCTTAGTGTCGTGGGGAAATTAGCTAGTGTTGCCCAGCATCACTAAAACAGATTATTTGGTCATTATCACATTGCTGTTTGTGGGACCATGCTGTGCACAAATTGGCTGCTGTGTTTCCTACACTACAGCAGTGACTACACTTCAAAAGTACTTCATTGGTTGTAAAGCGCTTTGGGACATCCTGAGGTTGTAAAAACACTGTACAAATGCAAGTCTTTCTTTTCTTTCAGTAATCCCTGCTGGAAAGTGCACATGCATGGACACCGATGATCAGGCTCGACTGTGATGTCCAGAGTCAATAAGCAGACTGACACATAAGGGTAAACGTTAAGAATATTTACCACTGGGGTGAAGCTCTGCACCGGGAGCGCAAGTTCATACTATTACTCCGAGAAGTGTGTAGGTTTACAAATGGAAAATGACTACTTGGACAAGGTATCAAAGGACTGCTAGCAGCTGAGAAACCATACTCAGGGAATGAAAGAAAACTGGAAGGCAAAACAAAATGCAAGATTAATTTGTAAGCAATAATTTTTCTTTGTTATTGTTTCCCCAAATTTTCTTTCTACCCTCTTTAAACCACCCCACCAGGTACGTAACAGCATTTCTCAATTGGCAGGGATCCTGCTCCCCACCTCTGGCTCTAGTGCTTGAGGCAGCCAGCAGGGGTGATCAACAACAACAACTTGCATTTATATAGTGCCTTGCATTTATATAGCGCCTTGGAACGTTCCAAGGCGCTTCACAGGAGTACTGTGAGATAATAAATTTGACACCGAGCCGCATAAGTAGAAACTAGCACAAGTACCAAAAGCTTGGTCAAAGAGGTATGTTTTAAGAATCGTCTTGAAGGGGGAAAGAGAGGGAGAGAGGTTTAGGCAGGGAGTTCCAGTCCTTGGGGCCTAGGCCACCGATCGTTGAGTGATTATAATCAGGGATGCTCAAGAGGGCAGAATTAGAGGAACACAGACATATCGGAGGGGGGTGGGGGGTGTTGTGGGATTGGAGGAGATTACAGAGAAAGAGAGGGGCGAGGCCATGGGGGGATTTGAAAGTAAGGATGAGAATTTTGAAATCGAGGCGTTGCTTAACCGGGAACCAATGTAAGTCAACGAGAAGTTGATTTGTCTTCGCTCCCTCTCAGTTGCTTGGTTTACTCCTATTACCCATATTCTATCATTTTCTGATATAGTACACTGAACCACCAACGACACATATTCAAAGGTCAGGGCCACTCTGATTTTCTTTGAGCTGATATGTGTTGCCATTGAAAGTGCTTTATTTTCTGCAAGCGAAAACCACAATTTCCCATCTTGTATTTAATTTGCATCACACATCTCCTCCACCTATCACTTTAACAAACAAATACTTCTCACTAGTTCAGGTGCAGAGTTCCAGAAACACTCATTGTTCAACTGCCCATTGTCATAGTTACAGCTGTAGCTTATAGCTGCTACAAACTACCACTAGAAATTGCATGCAGTTTAAAGAATGAAAATCTACAAGAAAGATAAAAATGGGGATCTTGATGTAATCCTGCCATCCTGGTTATCCTGTACAGATGAGCAACATACCTATAATTAAACAACCCAATCAGACAAATTACCCATCCTCCATTGGCTAATAGCTATGTTCTAAGTGTAATACTGTATGAATCATCTTGTCCAAGTTGCTTGTTTATAGAAATGCTTCTCTCCCCAGGCTAGTCTGATGAAAAGATTTCCAAACAGTAAAACTGGTTTTCATTTTCTGAGCACATGTATTAAATTTGTTCATACATCTCGCTGATGTTTTACTTTTCCATAGGCTGTATTTCAGTTTGCAATTCAAAAATGTTAAACCTTGCTTCTCTAGAGAATGGTCAACATAAAACAACTGTAATATCTTTCCTGATCACGCCCATTACATTAGCGGAATTATAAAAAGACATTTAACAACACAAGGCCTTTTTTGGAACGACACAATTCAAAATGTTATACTCTGCAGATCTGAACGTGGTGAAAGCCAAGGCCCGCCCAAACAACAGCCAATGGCTGCCGAGAGACTGGGCTTTGCCAGGAAGATCCCTCTAAAAGAGATGGCTGTAGCGCCCGGCGGCCAAATAACGGCTTACGCCGTCAATCTGGGTGGCAGCTCCCAATCTCGGCGGCAAATGTATTCCTCACCAAAGTGCTACCGAGGTTTGAGTCGGGCCCAGGGATGGGGGAACACTGAAAAATAAAAATATTCACAATAAAAAAAAACATAAGACCTTCAGGGGACCCCATTCAGGTAAAATCCTGAAAGAAAGAAAATGTTAAAATGTTCACTAACCTTTTTTTGCAGGTCTTCTTACTTACCGTCAGGGTTAGACCTGCCTCCACGCAGTGGTCCTTCCCCCTGCTGCCACCGATTCCCACCCGCACCAATATGCCAGCTCGGCGAGCGGGAAGTCACTTACACGACTTGACCACCAAAGGCCTTTAGCAGGCGGTTCCCGGCGGTACTCCCCTCCCGCCGGATGCAGACCTGGAGGAATCTGTCACCGAGGGGAGAGCCGGCGGCAGTGGGCAGTAAGGCCACCAATTTCGGGCCCTGCATTTCTTGCAAACTGTAATATCTAACACACGAGGGCCAGTTTATCTTTTTCTGGGTGCACTTCAAACGCATCCAAACTAGTTATTCTTTACATTAATAACCATTCCCTGTAATGCAGTTGTACTGCTCTACATTATTGATTTACTTACTGAGCAGATACTTGAAGTACATTGCAGCAGCTAAGTAAGTCAGATCTCGGAGCAATGCAAGTCTTCTAGCTGCAACTTTAAATGACTCGCCTGTGTCAGCCGTTGGAGCATTAGGTAATAATGTGAAACACAGAATACAAACCACTGCCTAGTAAAACTGACACCAAGTACAGTTCTTACTCAGTCGACATCACTCTGCAGAGCCTCATCATTTCCTATTGATCTGCTGACCACTGCAGACTTACAACACTTACTTCCCACACAATGCAATGGATGGATAAACTATACAAATGGCAAATTAACTTTAAAAAAAAGCCTTTCACCCGATGAACAATTTAATTTATTCATATACATAGCTAGTTTTAATTTCAATAGTAGGTATCATATTTAGGGGGCTATTTTCAGCAGTGTATTCAGTTGCTAACAGCCCTCCCAAGTGGCCAAGATGAGACCTTGAGCTGAAGTGCCGATTTAGCCTACGTTTAGCGCTATACACTAGCTTGGTAAAGGAGTTGAAGCCTGCACTAGGAACGACTACCCGGAGGCTCGTTAAGGGGCTGATTGCCACTTAAAATGCCTGCTAGCGCTCATTAAAGAGGCTGCATGTCATTGGTGGCTCGTCCTCTCAAACAGCGACCAGCTGTTGGGGAGTAAACACAATTGATGTCGATAAAGGGATACATACCTTTTCATGTTCATTGCTGCTGGAGCTGTGAATAGGATCCCTGAGTCCAGAACCAGAGGTCACAGTCTAAGGATAAGCCATTTAGGACCGAGATGCGGAGGAACTTCTTCACCCAGAGAGTGGTGAACCTGTGGAATTCTCTACTACAGAAAGTTGTTGAGGCCAATTCACTAAATATATTCAAAAAGGAGTTAGATGAGGTCCTTACTACTAGGGGGATCAAGGGGTATGGCGAGAAAGCAGGAATGGGGTACTGAAGTTGAATGTTCAGCCATGAACTCATTGAATGGCGGTGCAGGCTAGAAGGGCCGAATGGCCTACTCCTGCACCTATTTTCTATGTTTCTATATGTTTCTATGACACATCGGGAGACTTTCTGGGATACTTTGTCATGACATCATCAACACTCTAGCAACATTTATTGCGGAAATTCTCTGAGGACTTCACCTAAAAAGAGTAAGTGCTGTGCTACTCTACCTTATAGGAGTCAGCAGAAGAAAGGGAGTGCTTGGTCATCAACATCTTGCTCGGGGTCCCCCTTGGTCTGGATCAGGAATGGGTGGAGGACTGGAGGCAAGGCAGTGCAGCATCAGCTGCTACAACAGAAAGGGAGCACGATAGCATAGTGGTTATGTTGCTGGACTAGTAATCCTGAGACAGGAGTTCAAATTCCACCATGGCAGCTGTGGAATTTAAATTCACTTAATTTAATAAATCTGGAATAAAAAGCTAGTATTTTTATACTGATAACATTATCAGTAATGGTGACCATGGGCCCAATTTTGGCCATGACTTGCATCAATTTTTTTTTTGAGTAAGTTGCTTTTTCTGGCATAAGTTTAAAAAGTGCCATTTTCCCCAAAAGATTTGCTCCAGAGTAAGTCAGTTTTTTTAGTTCAGTTTTTTTTTCCAAAAGGGGGTGAACCAGACACTTACGCCAGTTTTGTCCATTTATGCCACTTTGGCCAGCTAAAACTTACTCCAAATCGACTTGGGTCAGCGTAAATGGCCAGCTCTGAAAAACATTGCTGGCAGTGAAAAAGCAGCACACATTTGTACATCAGCAGACATTAGGGCAGGGATAGGGGAGGGAAAGGAACCGGAGAGGACCTGAAACAATACAACCAAGCACCAAACATTGCTAGGAAAAGCACAAACAAGTAACATGCTAATAGAAATCAAGTTAATCCTACCTTAATCTGTAAAGTCGGCCCGGGAAGGCAGTGGGCCGGACCTTGCGTGAGGCCATTCGGCCTGGGATAGGGGAGGGAAGACGCGCACCGGGAGTCCAGTCGCCCAGGGTTAAGGCTGCAAATGAATGTAGGGGGGGAGGAACGACTGAACGCGGCATCGGTGGGTGGGGGTGGTTAGTGATGCTGGCCTTGATATCACCGGGGGGGGTGGGGGCGGTTAAGCAGAGCGACCGAACGCAGCATCGGTGGGTAGGTGGAGTGGAGGGGTAGCGACAGAGAGATGCTGGCCTCTATCAACGGGAAGGCTGGGAGGGGTGGGGGTGGGGAGAGGAGGGAGGCAGGTAACAAGACCCAGGTTGGGGGGGGGGGGGGGAGAGGGGGAGAGGAGAAGACAAAGGACCTTTGGGTGTGGTCCATCAGGAGATAGATAGATAGAGAGAGAGAGAGAGAGAGAAGTGCAAACCTGTGCTGTGCTATCTGCTTTGAACATCTTTGAATGTTTAACTTTAAGTATGGGGGCAATACTCACAATGCCTTACCTTTTGCGAGTGTTCTGCATCATTGTGCTACATAGGAGACAATTGATTAGATCCAGACTACTAAAGGAGGGTGAAATTAGCCGATAGCAGCTCACTATCAAGAACATCAGAGCTCATAGGGTTCTGGGCAGGAGAGCTTACCTAGCTCGGCAATTTCGAGTGAGGCGTTCTTACCTGCACCTGAGTGATGCAGAGTGTGTCAGAAGCTGCGTTTCCGCACAGAAGTTGTCCGTGAGATCTGTGACTTGCTAAGACCAGACCTACAGCCGAGAAGCAGCAGGTGGACTGCTTTGTCAGTTGAAGTGAAGGTTACAGCTGCACTTTCCTTCTATGTCTCTGGATCGTTTCAATCTACAACCGGAGGTGTGTGTGCCATCTCTCAACATGCAATACACGTCTCCATTCACCAGGTTACGGCTGCACTGTATGCGCGGTGGAATAACTTCATCAAGTTCCCAATGACCGCCCAAGCAATGTATGAGCGGGCTGTGGGGTTCTCAAGGATCGCTGGTTTCCCAAAAGTACAGGGCTGCATTGATTGTACCCACATCGCCTTGCAAGCACCGTTTGGAGGATGCCGAGATGTACAGGAATAGAAAAGGCTTCCACTCTGTTAATGTGCAGCTCGTGTGTGACGACATGCATCGCATCATGTCAGTCGATGCAAGATGCCCTGGCAGCACCCATGATGCGTTCATCCTATGCGACAGCTTTATATCTAAAATGTTTGAGCAGCAGCCAGAAGGGAAGAACTGGCTACTGGGGGACTCGCCACCTGGCTCATGACACCCCTACACGTAAGCCGGATAGAAGCTGACCTTCAATACAACGTGTCGCATCATAGAGAGGGCCATTGGCATCTTGAAACAGCATTTCCGATGCCTGGACCATTCCAGAGGCTACTTGCTATACTCCCCTGAGATTGTTGGTCAGTTCACTGTTGTGTGCTGCATGCTGCATAACTTAGCCATCACGAGGCAGCAGCAGCTGGTAGTGGAAGAAGTCCCACCTGAGGTGAGAGTAGCTCATGATGATGATGATGTGGAAAATGCAGGTGGCGAGGATGATGACGACGAGGATGAGGAAATCATGCAAGTGCCTGAGGCCGGAGCAGGACGTCGGAGGAGGGCGGGCCATCGTGGCCCCCTAACGATTGCTCGAACCTTGCGCCAGCAGCTCATCCATGAAAGCTTCGCTGATGACTGAGGGCTCAGCGACAACTATTCCACATGGACGTGTTTATTTTTTGTTCCTAATCTTGTGTTGTGTTACTGGAACATGATTCAGTTTTAATGCAAAATATATTTTATTCAAAACTTTGCAATGTACTTAACTTTAGTGTAATAAAAATATTCTTGTATCAAACTTTACTCTTTAAGATCACTTAAACGTTAAGATCACTTATAAATGTGTAAAGTAACATAACTTACAAAAAACACCCAATGTGAGAACAGTGAGTGAAGTGACATAAACAACAAAAACAAAAACAACAGTAGCAAAGAAAGGCTGCACCCATCTCTCATCCCCCTCAGTCTAAGGCTGCCCGCTGCGCTTGGTCTTGGGCTCGCCACCATCCCTGCCCGCGGGCAGTGGCGCAGTGTTTCTGGGGTACACACCAAGATTCTTCTTTCTAACATCTCTGCCACTGGGCACCTCTTGAGGGTGGGGGGCGTCAACGTCACGTGGCAAGTTGGAGGGTGGGCCTTGGCCTGTTCAGAGCTTCGTGCGGGGATTGGAGTGGGAGTGGCTATTGATTCTGTCAATGGGCGCGGGGTCTGGGCATGTTCCCTTATTGCAGCAGCTAACTCAGACATGCCCTCCCTCATGCACCCTGACAGTGTCTCAGCGGTCTGAAACATTCCCTCCCTCATGGACTTGGTCATTGCAACTGTCGTCCTTTCCACTACCTCTGACATTCCATCCCTCATGGCCACCATTCCCTCACTGATGTTAGCGGATATGGTTCCTATTTCCCGTGCCATTACTCTTACTTCTCCCGCTACCTCCTCACTCACCCCAGTTATGGTGTCCAGGATTGATCGGGTAAGGTCAATGCTCTCCCCACCCAATGCCATGATCTGAACCACATCTGTTGCATCCTGCCTCTCAGGAGAGTGTGGTCCATGTCTCTTTCCCCTCCCCCTGGATCTGGCTCATGGCATCCCACTAGGAGGCGCAGGCTGGGTCGTTGGGATTCTGGGTGTTCCCTGCTGATTTGCACCAGCACCACCACCACCACCGGGACCTGCAACCTCGGACGGTAGGAAACCATAGAAAGTTGAACCACGGAAGAGCCTGGCAAGTGAGATATGTTGACCTCCTCAAGATTCAGTAGAACACTCCAGTCATCGAGCCCCTCCTGCATCCACTCAAAGTGTCCCTCACGCCCATGTTGCTCTGGAGGGTTGATCTTCTCGTCCACATCTGAATCTTGATTTGGATGATCAGGAGGATTGTCCTCAAGTTCTGCAACATATAACAGAACAGTCAAATGGTCAGCAGCAGAGGTGGCGGCAGGATGGGACATGAGTAGGCTCACACATAGCAGACCAGGCAGCAGGTTGATTTGAAGGGCCACAATGAATTTTTGTGACTTACCCTCCCTCACGTGCAGGCCCAGCTTGTGCAGTACTGATGGTTCTTTTCCAGGCAGGACCCATCAAAGCAGCGACCCTCTCTTCCAAGGGTGTCAATGGGTGCAGATTTGCTGGTCCTCCTCCTGTTCGAATTCTTTCCCTTTTGTTGTGGGACAGTTTCTTCTGCAAAGATTAAAATGCAACTTTTTAGAGAGGGCGTCTTTCTGCTGGGTGGTACATATACAGCTGGTCACATTTACAATTGAAATTACATTGAATAAATGGAAATATTACTTACACTAACTACTTGACCAAGGTCCTGCCACTTCTTTTTACACTGCCTTCCAGATCTCTTGGTGTTCATCAATCCGCAGAATTCTTCTGCAACTTGGTTCCCGAGTTTCTTCATCTCTTTGGGTGGCACTTTTGTGTGACCTCTGCTGGGATCCAGGTGCTGCCATCTGTTCTCAATCACAGTAACTAGTGACTCGAGTTCCTCATGCAAGAAATTCTTTGTTCTTGGTGTATGTCACTGCATTATTGCTGCAACTGCTCTGAGACACGAACAGCACCTCTGCAATGCTCTGAGACACTTTTTTACTGCACTTAGTCAAACTGTGATTTTTCAAAACACACAGTCCTCTGAGATACTTAACGGCACTTTTTCAATGATCCCAAACACTTTTCATAGAAACATAGAAATTAGGTGCAGGAGTAGGCCATTCGGCCCTTCGAGCCTGCACTATCATTCAATAAGATCATGGCTGATCATTCACCTCAGTATCCCTTTCCTGCTTTCTCCCCATACCCCTTGATCCTTTTAGCCGTAAGGGCCATGTTTAACTCCCTCTTGAATATATCTAACGAACTGGCATCAACAACTCTCTGCGGTAGAGAATTCCACAGGTTAACAACTCTGAGTGAAGAAGTTTCTCTTCATCTCGGTCCTAAATGGCTTACCTCTTATCCTTAGACTGTGACCCCGGTTCTGGATTTCCCCAATATCGGGAACATTCTTTCTGCATCCAACCTGTCCAGTCCCATCATAATTTTATATGTTTCTATGAGATCCCCTCTCATTCTTCTAAACTCCACTGAATACAGGCCCAGTCGATCCAGTCTCTCCTCATATGTTAGTCCTGCCATCCTGGGAATCATTCTGGTGAACCTTCACTGCACTCCCTCAATAGCAAGAACATCCTTCCTCAGATTAGGAGACCAAAACTGAACACAATATTCCAGGTGAGGCCTCACCAATGCCCTGTACAACTGCAGTAAGACCTCCCTGCTCCTATACTCAAATCCTCTCGCTATGAAGGCCAACATGCCATTTGCCTTCTTCACCACCTGCTGTACCTGCATGCCAACTTTCAATGACTAATGTACCATGACACCCAGGTTCCGTTGCACCTCCCCTTTTCCTAATCTGCCGCCATTCAGATAATCTGCCTTTGTGTTTTTGCCACCAAATTGGATAACCTCACATTTATCCACATTATACTGCATCTGCCATGCATTTGCTCACGCACCTAACCTGTCCAAGTCACCCTGCAGCCTCTTAACATCCTCCTCACAGCTCACACTGCCACCAGCTTGGTGTCATTTGCAAACTTGGAGATATTACACTCAATTCCTTCATCTAAATCATTAATGTATATTGTAAATAGCTGGGCTCCCAGCACTGAGCCTGCGGCACCCCACTAGTCAATGCCTGCCATTCTAAAGGACCCATTTATCCCGACTCTCTGCTTCCTGTCTGCCAACCAGTTCTCTATCCACATCAATTCATTACCCACAATACCATGTGCTTTAATTTTGCACACCAATCTCTTTTGTGTAGGACCTTGTCAAAAGCCTTTTGAAAGTCCAAATACACCACATCCACTGGTTCTCCCTTGTCCACTCTACTAGTTACATCTTCAAAAAATTCTGGAAGATTTGTCAAGCATGATTTCCCTTTCATAAATCCATGCTGACTTGGACCGATCCTGTCACTGCTTTCCAAATGCGCTGCTATTTCATCTTTAGTAATTGATTCCAACATTTTCCCCACTACTGATGTCAGGCTAACTACTAATTCCCCGTTTTCTCTCTCCCTTCTTTTTTAAAAAGTGGTGTTACATTAGCTACCCTCTAGTCCATAGGAAGTGATCCAGAGTCGATAGACTGTTGGAAAATGATCACCAATGCATCCACTATTTCAAGGGCCACTTTCTTAAGTACTGTGGGATGAAGACTATCAGGCCCTGGGGATTTATCAGCCTTCAATCCCATCAATTTCCCTAACACAATTTCCTGACTAATAAGAATTTCCTTCAGTTCCTCCTTCGGGTTTCCAGGCATGCAGCAGTTAATTTCAGGAAACAACACCGGCAGCTTGTATTCGGCACTTAATTCGGTTCAGAGCTCTCCTTCTGGCACGAAATCAAAAGCAGCAGCGATGAACTTTAAAATGGCCGAGTGGCAAGTTTCGACGATACTGCGCATGTGCGCACATCGGATTGACACCACTGCACAACGCCCAGCTGCCGGCACTGGTTTCTGCGCTGGGCTGTTGCTCCGCCCCCCCACTGCACAATGCATACCACGCTGGGACACCGGAGACTCGGCAGAGCGGCCAGGATAGGGCGACTTTTTTCAGCACCGTTTCCAGCGCGCAAAATCAGCGTATTTAAGGTAAGTGCGCTGAAAAAAGGGGTTGGTGAAAATTGAGCCCCATGAAACTGCCAGATTGTCTTAAAAACCCATTTGGTTCACTAATGTCCTTTTTAGGGAAGGAAATCTGCCATCCTTACCCGGTCTGGCCTATATGTGACTCCAGACCCACAACAATGTGGTTGACTCTTAGTTGGCTACTCAGTTGTAACAAACCACTACAAGAAATAATAAGAGAACCGGACAAACAATCCGGCATTGACCTCGACACCAGCTTTGGACATGGCAAAGGCACACTCAGCCAAGTCGACTCTGCACTAACATCTGGGGACGTGCTAAAATTGGGAGAGCTGTCCCACAGACTAGTCAAACAACAGCCTGATATAGCCATACTCACAGAACCATACCTTTCAGCCAATATTGCAGACTCCTCCATCACCACCCCTGGGTATGTCCTGTCCCACCGGCAGGACAGACCCACCAGAGGTGGTAACACAGTGCTATACAGTTGGGAAGGAGAGGCCCTGGGAGTACTCAACATTGACTCTGGACCCCATGAAGTCTCATGGCATTACGTCAAACATGGGCAAGAAATCTCCTGCTGATTTCCACCTACCGCCCTCTCTCAGCTGATGAATCAGTACTCCTCCATGTAGAACACCACTTGGAAGAAGGGCCAAGGGTAGCAAGGGCACAGAATGTACTCTGGGTGGGTGACGTCAATGTAAGTCACCAAGAGTGGCTCGGTAACACCACTACTGGTGGGCAGTGGAAACACTACAAGGACACCCTCAAAGCCTCCCTGATAAAGTGCGACATCCCCACTGACACCTGGAAGTCCCTGGCCCAAGGCCACCTTAAGTGGAGGAAGCGCATCGTGAGGGCGCTGAGCACCTCGAGTCGCAACGCCGAGAACATGCAGAAATCGAGCGCAGGCAACGGAAAGAGGATGCGGAAAACCAGTCCCACCCACCCCTTCCCTCAACGACTATCTGTCCCACCTAAGAGTCTGTGACTCTCGTATTAGACTGTTCAGCCACCGAAGAACTCACTTCAGGAGTGGAAGCAAGTCTTCCTCGATTCCGAGGGACCGCCTGTTAAGCTCAGAATAAAGTAATGTAACTGAGTACTGTAGACAATGAGTAAGTATGACCTTAGCTCCTTTAGTCAAACTCAAGTGTTGGTACAGCATGGGAGACCTGCTTATATACAGTGTTCCCAAGGGATGGTGGGATCCTAGGGTTGCATACATAACACTGCCTATGATGATGATGGCAGACCGAGTTGGCCAAGTCCTGAAGGACATAATGGCCAGACTGGGCCTGCAGTAGGTGGTGAGAGAGCCAACATGAGGGAAAAACCTACTTGACCTCGTCCGCAACAATCTACCTGTCTCAGATGCATCTGTCCACGAGGTGGGTGGGGTGGATTGACCCATCCACCTCCACGGAGGTGTGTGGGGGGCCTGACCCATCCACCTCCATGGCACGAACCTGGTATTGCAGTACTTCCAGGAATGGTGCAGTGGCTCTAGGCCTTTTGGCTAAGAGCATTGGCGCAGAGTGATCCTTGATGTGTGCAAGGTGACCTCTGGCGTTTGTGATTTGACAAAGAATTGGAAAGATTGGCAACGAAAAATTTAAAAAAATAAAAAAAAAATCTGTCCACGACAGTATTAGTAACATTGTCCACGCACAGTCCTTGTGGAGACGAAGTCTCGTCTTCACACTGAGGACATCTTCCATTGTGTTGTGTGGCACTGTCAGCATGCTAAATAGGATGGATTCAGAAGAGATCTAGCAGCTCGAAACTGGGCATCCATGATGTGCTGGGGACCATCAGCAGCAGCAGAATTGTATTCCACCACAATCTGTAACCTCATGACTTGGCATATCTCTCACTCTACCATTACTGATATGTCCTTACTATACAGTATAAATGCACACAAGGCCCATACTTGAGAGAAGGTCACTCTGTGACCAGTTACCTTTATTACCAAGACCTCAAGTGATGAAGGTGGGTGGGAGCTTCTCCTTTATACCTGAAAGCCCAGGTTAGGAGTATCTCCCACAAGTTCGCCCCTTGTGGTCAATGTTCTCAAGGTGTACAGCTTAGGTCAGCTTATACATGGGTTACAATGATAGTTGAATACATGACAATTACCATCGAGCCAAGCAACCAACTCTGGTTCAATGACGAGTGTAGAAGTGCATTCCAGGAGCAGTACCAGGTGTACCTAAAAATGAGATGCCAACCTGGGGAAGATGCGACACAGGACTTCATGCATGCTAAACAACGGAAGCAGTATGCTATAGATAGTGCTAAGCGATTCCACAACCATGTATCAGATCAAAGCTCTGCAGTTCTGCCACATCCAGTCGTGAATGGTGCTAGATAATTAAACAACTAACTGGTGAAGGAGGCTCTATGAACATCCCCATCCTCAATGGTGGCTGAGCCAAGCGTGTGAGTGCAAAAGAGAAGGCGAAAGCATTTGCAACCATCTTCAGCCAGAAGTGCCGACTGGATCCATCTAGGCCTCCTCCTGAGGTTCCCACCATCACAGAAGCCAGTCTTCAAACAATTAGATGCACTCCACGTGATATCATGAAACAGCTGAGTGCACTGGATACAGCAAAGGCCATGGGCCTCGACAATATCTCGGCTGTCGTGCTGAATACTTTTGTTCCAGGACTAGCCGTGCCTCTAGCCAAGCTGTTCCAGTACAGCTACAACACTGGCATCTACCCGAAAATGTGTAAAACTGCCCAGGTATCTCCTGTCCACAAAAAGCAAAACAAATCCAAGCAGTACAATTACCGCTCTATCAGTCTACTCTCAATCATCAGCAGTGTTGGAAGGTGTTGTCGACAGTGCTATCAAGTGGCACTTACCAACAACCTGCTCAGTTGGGCTACATCAAGACCACTTGGCTCCAGACCTCATTACAGCCTTGGTCCAAACATGGACAAAAGAGCTGAATTGCAGAGGTGAGGTGAGAGTGACTGTACTTGGCATCAAGGCAGCATTTGACCAAGTGTGACATCAACGAGCCCCAGTAAAATTAAAGTCAATGGGAATCTGGGTGAAACAATCCACTGGCTGGAGTCATACCTAGCACAAAGGAAGATGGTTGTGGTTGTTGGAGGTCAATCAGCCCAGCCCCAGGACATTGCTGCAGGAGTTCCTCAGGGCAGTGTTCTAGGCCCAACCATCTTCAGCTGCTTCATCAATTACCTTCCCTTCCATCATAAGGTCAGAAGTGGAGACGTTTGCTGATGATTACAGTGTTGACATGTAGCAAGAACTGGACGACATTCAGGCTTAGGCTGATAAGTGACAAGTAACATTTGCGCCACACAAGTGCCAGGCAATGACTATCTCCAACAAGAGAATTTCTAACCACCACCCCCTGCCAATTCAATGGAATTACCATCACCGAATCCCCCAACATCAACATCCTGGGGGACACCATTGACCAGAAACATAACTGGACCAGTCACATAAATATTGCAGCTACAAGAGCAGGTCAGAGGCTGGGTATTCTGTGGCAAGTATCTCACCTTCTGACTCCCCATAGTCTTTCCACCATCTACAAGGCACAAGTCAGGAGTGTGATGGAATACTCTCCATTGCCTGGATGAGTGCAGCTTGAACAATAATCAGGAAGCTCGACATCAACCAGGACAAAGCAGCCCGCCTGATTGGCACCCCATCCACTACCTTACAGTCACTCCCTCCACAATGGGCAAGCGGGACTTGCTGTGGGTTAGGATACAGCAGAGTTTTTAATGAGCTGAGGTTTATGGAGGTGGAGAATGAGAGACCTGCTAGGAGAGCTTTGGAGTCGCCAATTTTGGCGATGACAAAGGCAAGGATGAGGGTTGCCAGAACAGGTGGTCTGGGGCAGAGTCTGAGACGGACGCTGTTACGGAGATGAAAGTAGACGATCTTTGTGATGAAGAGGATGTGGGTTCAGAAGCTCAGCTCAGGGTCAAATAGAACGGCGAGGTTGTGAAGAATTGGCTTCAGCCTAAGACAGTGGCAGTTGAAAGGGGTGGAATCAACAGTGAGAGTGCGTAGTTTGTGGAGGTGGTCGAAGATGATATTTTTAGAAAAGAAAATTTGAGCATGGTGTAAAACAAGCTGCCTTTCGCAGTCAAGGAAAACAAAAATCAGGAGAGGCATATAATGGATGGCCAAGCTGATATCGTACGTATTACATTATCACCCAACATCAAATTACCCCCACTCTCTTTTCCCCTCTCTCCACCTCACCGATTCACACACCAGCCACCCACCGCAGGACCTGAAGAGCGAGACTGCTGAAGTGGGCCAAATAGTGCCAAGCTGTGGCAATCTTGTACTGTGGAGTCAAAGGCAGCAGGCATATTTCAGGACCACTAGTCATCAACTTGATTCAAAACTAGCGCCCGGGGTAAAAGGTCAGAAAGGCTCATTTTTTACACTACCTATTTCCCCTCAATATAAAACTTTTTATGCTTGTTTGTTAACCCAACTTTGCAAAAGTATGTTTAAATTACTGTAACTACTGAACTGAGGTTAGAACTGTTTTTCAGCTATGTGTTGTCTCACTGTAATTGTTGAATACTTTTGGTGCTGTGACATTGCAGGTGCTGGTTTGACCCTTGTGCCTGCTTTAGACCGTCATAAACCGGCATCACTGAGCTGTACTCCAGGCTCCGCACCTCACTCTAGTTATACAGGGCCCAAATTTGGCCCACCCCTCTTTTCGGCGCACTCAACAGAGATGTGGCGACTTTGTGGGCTGAAAACGGCGCCGAAAAAATCATTCCCGATTCTGGCCACTGTGTTGCCTCTCCCGGGGCTTGGCGCGGCGTGGCCAGTCGATTGGGGGGCAGAGCTAGGGCCCTGCACCAGAAACGGTGCCGACAGCTCTGCACATGTGCATTGGAGTGTGCATGCATGCGCAGTAGCTCCTGCCCCCAGCCTCTGTGTGCGTGCTGCAGCGTGGGACCTGATGCGCCACACCCCTATCCCAGGCCGAGTGGCCTGCCACACAGGCTGGCCTGCTGCCTTCCCGAGCTAGAAGGCCCAAGCCCGATCCGGTGGGGAAATTCCGAACCGCAGGGTGGGTTTGATCACTGACCCCATGGGAGTAGGGCTGTTTGTAAGGGGCGGGTTGATGGTGGGTGAGCTTAGGCACCTGGGAGAACATAAGAATTACGAGCAGGAGGTACTTCAATTTTTTATTTGGTATTTTGAAAAAAATTATGTAAATATGTTTTGTCTCTTTACTACTTTTATTTTTGTAGTTTAAGCTTCCATGAATGCTTCTGTTGTATAGTAAATTAACTTTGCAAAGTTTGTCATATGATGTCCTGTATGTTTGATCCTACTCACAATCTTTAGTCAAGTCATTAAGTTCTGCTGGCCTCCGATGTACCTACCTGCGCTGATTTCTTAACACTCCGCAAGGGTTTTCTGTGCAGCCCCTTACGCTGGCCTAAGTTAGTTTGGAGTAACTATTCGCTGTCCAAAGTGGCCTAAATGACCAAAACGGTCATAGGTGGCTGGTAACGCCCCCTTTTGAAATAAACTAAACTAAACTAAACTAAAAAAAATCCTAACTAACTCACTTACGCTAGCGCAAATTGAATGTGCAAAATGTGGATTTTTAAGATACTCCAGAAAAATCAAGTTGCTTCAAAAAAATCTCCTGGGCAATTTTGAGCCCTCAAAGTGGTGCTCTGAGCTTTAATGCTTACACAATCATGCAGAGCTATGCAGGTGTTCAAATGCTGGGCAGATTTCCTGCAAAATGCCAGTTGCCTCTTTGCTAACATGAAAGTATGTTAAAGTTATATTTTTGAAATTCCAAAGGGGTCTAATACCTTTTAATTACATTGCAACAGTGAATTCAAAACAGTGTCAGACCTCCTGCCAGAATTTGATGTGCTTGTGTGCCATTAGATTGGTGGCTTTAGTCCTCAGTTCTACTGCAGTTTTGACACTATATGGTTGAGCAAAATTGCAATATGACTATGCAATGGCCAAGGGTGTTTGCATTTACTTGCAGCACCAATGCACCATTTGATACAAATAGAAGAGCAGGTAACGATGCTAATAATCAGTAATGACATTCCACACTATTTGCTGATCTCCATCTTCTACGTTACAAGAAAAGACAACAGGTGAGATTGTGCCTTTAAGGAGAGATTGCATGTTATTCCACATTTTAATTGCTGCTCCTTTTAAGATGAATTATGCGTTATTCTCCAAATATGAATACTATTTTATTTTAAATTCCTGTGGAATGAGAAAAGCATCTGAGAAAGTTAGAAGCTGCCCTGCTCTGCAACCACAAGCCAGCGTCAATGGTTCAGTTAGAAGACTGTTTTGAGAGACTGCAGGTTCTCGATTCACATATTAGACAGGAAATAAATCAGACCCAGTGGCTGCCTGCATCTAACTGGAGGCTTTGGCTTAAGTAGTCAAACACTTTGAACAGTATAAGGGTGTTTTATTACAGAGTTCATGCAGGAAGTCGTGCATAGGGTTAAGAGTTTACGGGCTTTTAAAGCTTTTAAAACTCCAATAAGGAATCACATTACAAAGCACACAATAAATAAATACATCACCCACAAATTTTTATTTTCATCAAATAAAGCAAACATTTCCCCCAGAGTTAATATTCAGAGGACTACAGAACCTGAAGTGAGATTTAATTCACAATGCTTGAAAAGGAGGAATTTGCAGGGCTATGGGCAAAGAGCAGGAGAGTGGGAACAATTGGATAGCTCTTCCAAAGAGCCGGCACAGACACGATGGGTCGAGTCACCTCCTTCTGTGCTGTATGATTCTATGAACATGTGAGAATTAGGTCATATCCTGTGAGCATTACAGTCATGAGTCAGTTATATATGCTGCTCTTATATTGCTCTTCAGCCACTGACTGCTGTACCCAACGGCCACTGAACCTAAACCTGCTGGATTTCTTTAGACCAGCAGCTAAAAATATCTACTCTTCACTGCGTCCTCCTGGTACTACTGATCTTACTGAGGTTGCTAAAAGTGTTGCTGACATGATCTTACTATTTTGCATACGTACTGGGCAAAATGGCGTGATGAACCTGGTGAATGCAGCGATTGTTGAACTCCAACATTATAGTTGGTTTACAGAAAGACTGTTGCACATTATAAACTAACTGTGTCTGAGCAACTCAGACTCCCATGATCTGGGCTGTTGTGTTAAAAGTAGCTCTAGCCAACAAGTCAAATACCATCCACCACATTCAGTGTATCTGATTTTTTACAAACTATAGAAATGTGTTGGATTTTAACATAATGAAGAACTGTATTTTAAACCTCCCTCCACCAATAGCATTATTTCTATTATGTAAGTAACTATGTAATACTTGCCACCAGAGGGCGTGACTGTTGGAGTCCTAATGGTCACCTGCACACACGTACAGGGCCAGTATAAAAGGTTGGCTGCCATGTTGTAATAAAGACTAAGGTCACACTAAGTTTAGCTCACCGTACTCAGCCTCGTAGAGTTCTTCTATACACAACAATTGCAAATTGGCATGTAATGTATTGGGGACAATTCTGAGCCAAGGTGCAGTGAGGATACTCTCCTAAGACTGGAGTTAAAACAGAATAGGCCTGAATTTGCGGTCGGAGGCTTCCTGTGGGCGGACGCCTTCAAACCACAATAAAAGTACGCAGCTTCCTGATGGTCCTGGATCCATGGAGACTCGCACTCCTGGGCCTCTACACGTAGGCCTGCACAGAGGCCCATGTATCCCAGGGACGCAGGCGGTTCGCAAGCGCCCCTGGGGTCACATGAGCCAGCCCAACCAATCAGAAAGGGGATCCCCATTATGCTTATGGAAAGGGTGCAGAAGAGATTTACCAGAATGTTGCATGGACTGGAGAATTTTGGCTATGAGGAAAGATTGGAGATACTGTGTGTTTTCTTTGGAACAGAGGAGGCTAAGGGGAGACCTGATTGAGGTGTATAAAATTATGAGGGGCCTGGATAGAAGGATATATTTCCCTTGGCAGAGGGGTCAACAAGCAGGGGGTATAGATTTAAAGTAACTGGGGGGAGGTTTAGAGGAGATATGAGGGGAAATGTCTTCACCCAGAGGGTGGTAGGGGTCTGGAACTCACCGGCTGAAAGGGTGATAGAGGCAGGAACCCACACCACATTTAAAAGATATTTGGATGTACCGTAAAGTGCCGTAACCTACAGGGCTACGGACCAAGAGCTGAAAAGTGGGATTAGGCTGGATAGCTCTTGGTCGGCCGGTGCGGACACGATGGGCCGAAAAGACATCCTTCCGTGCTGTACATTTCTATGGGCTCAGTTTTCCTCTTTGCCGATTTTTGGCACCCATGAGTTTTAACGACCGATTTCTTTGTGCCCGATTGCGACGCAAAAAATAGTTGCAACTTTTGCCAAAATTAAATTACATTTTGTCGCTGCGGTCCCCGAAATTAAATCTGGGGGTGGAGCTTCAAGTCTGCGCCAAAAACTGAGGTTGCCAGGGTAACGAGAGACACACCGAGGGAGGTTGCCAGGGTAACGAGACACACACTGAGGGCTGAAGCTCCCCCTACGAGTTGAAGTTCCACGGCCAGGGCTTGCAGGGGAGGTGAGGAGCCTTTCGGCCTGGGGTTGGAGCGGGACCGAGAGCCAACACCAAAACAAGTAAACTTTAATGTAAAGAAATGAAAAAGGAAGGTACTTTAAGATGATCATTATAAACTATCTTTATGAGCAAGACTAAACTGCAAAGAAACAGCTCCCATAGAGACCCGAGCCCCGATTTTCTTAACATAGGGGTTTTCTGAACGGTACTTAAGGCCACTCTGCACCCTCCTTAAAAAAAAAAATTGGTGTCGTGGAAAATCACTTAAATGGCCAAAAACGGCGCGGAATCCAGTTTTCAACCAGACCGGTGCCAAAAAATCTGGCGTACAAAAAATGCGGCGCTGGCAGTCGCTGCCGGCGTACAAACTTTGAGGAACGTCGAAATTCGCGATTGCTCCAAAAAATCAGCGGACCGTCAAAAAACGGCGCCCAACGGTGGCGAAAATAGAGCCCTATAGAAACATAGAAACATAGAAAATAGGTGCAGGAGTAGGCCATTCGGCCCTTCTAGCCTGCACCGCCATTCAATGAGTTCATGGCTGAACATTCAACTTCAGTACCCCATTCCTGCTTTCTCGCCATACCCCTTGATCCCCCTAGCAGTAAGGACCTCATCTAACTCCTTTTTGAATATATTTAGTGAATTGGCCTCAACAACTTTCTGTGGTAGAGAATTCCACAGGTTCACCACTCTCTGGGTGAAGAAGTTCCTCCGCATCTCGGTCCTAAATGGCTTACCCCTTATCCTTAGACTGTGACCCCTGGTTCTGGACTTCCCCAACATTGGGAACATTCTTCCTGCATCTAACCTGTCTAACCCCGTCAGAATTTTATATGTTTCTATGAGGTCCCCTCTCATTCTTCTGAACTCCAGTGAATACAAGCCCAGTTGATCCAGTCTTTCTTGATAGGTCAGTCCCGCCATCCCGGGAATCAGTCTGGTGAACCTTCGCTGCACTCCCTCAATAGCAAGAATGTCCTTCCTCAGGTTAGGAGACCAAAACTGTACACAATACTCCAGGTGTGGCCTCACCAATGCCCTGTACAACTATAGCAACACCTCCCTGCCCCTGTACTCAAATCCCCTTGCTATGAAGGCCAACATGCCATTTGCTTTCTTAACCGCCTGCTGCACCTGCATGCCAACCTTCAATGACTGATGTACCATGACACCCAGGTCTCTTTGCACCTCCCCTTTTCCTAATCTGTCACCATTCAGATAATAGTCTGTCTCTCTGTTTTTACCACCAAAGTGGATAACCTCACATTTATCCACATTATACTTCATCTGCCATGCATTTGCCCACTCACCTAACCTATCCAAGTCGCTCTGCAGCCTCACAGCATCCTCCTCGCAGCTCACACTGCCACCCAACTTAGTGTCATCCGCAAATTTGGAGATACTACATTTAATCCCCTCATCTAAATCATTAATGTACAGTGTAAACAGCTGGGGCCCCAGCACAGAACCTTGCAGTACCCCACTAGTCACTGCCTGCCATTCTGAAAAGTACCCATTTACTCCTACTCTTTGCTTCCTGTCTGACAACCAGTTCTCAATCCATGTCAGTACACTACCCCCAATCCCATGTGCTCTAACTTTGCACATCAATCTCTTGTGTGGGACCTTGTCGAACGCCTTCTGAAAGTCCAAATATACCACATCAACTGGTTCTCCCTTGTCCACTCTACTGGAAACATCCTCAAAAAATTCCAGAAGATTTGTCAAGCATGATTTCCCTTTCACAAATCCATGCTGACTTGGACCTATCATGTCACCTCTTTCCAAATGCACTGCTATGACATCCTTAATAATTGATTCCATCATTTTACCCACTACCGATGTCAGGCTGACCGGTCTATAATTCCCTGTTTTCTCTCTCCCTCCTTTTTTAAAAAGTGGGGTTACATTGGCTACCCTCCACTCCATAGGAACTGATCCAGAGTCAATGGAATGTTGGAAAATGACTGTCAACGCATCCACTATTTCCAAGGCCACCTCCTTAAGTACTCTGGGATGCAGTCCATCAGGCCCTGGGGATTTATCGGCCTTCAATCCCATCAATTTCCCCAACACAATTTCCCGGCTAATAAGGATTTCCCTCAGTTCCTCCTCCTTACTAGACCCCCCGACCCCTTTTATAACCGGAAGGTTGTTCGTGTCCTCCTTCGTGAATACCGAACCAAAGTACTTGTTCAATTGGTCCGCCATTTCTTTGTTCCCCGTTATGACTTCCCCTGATTCTGACTGCAGGGGACCTACATTTGTCTTTACTAACCTTTTTCTCTTTACATATCTATAGAAACTTTTGCAATCCGTCTTAATGTTCCCTGCAAGCTTCTTCTCATACTCCATTTTCCCTGCCCTAATCAAACCCTTTGTCCTCCTCTGCCGAGTTCTAAATTTCTCCCAGTCCCCAGGTTCGCTGCTATTTCTGGCCAATTTGTATGCCACTTCCTTGGCTTTAATACTATCCCTGATTTCCCTTGATAGCCACGGTTGAGCCACCTTCCCTTTTTTATTTCTATGCCAGACAGGAATGTACAATTGTTGTAGTTCATCCATGCGGTCTCTAAATGTCTGCCATTGCCCATCCACAGTCAACCCCTTAAGTATCATTCGCCAATCCATCTCAGCCAATTCACGCCTCATACCTTCAAAGTTAGCCTTCTTTAAGTTCTGGACCATGATCTCTGAATTAACTGTTTCATTCTCCATCCTAATGCAGAATTCCACCATATTATGGTCACTCTTCCCCAAGGGGCCTCGCACAACGAGATTGCTAATTAATCCTTTCTCATTACATAACACCCAGTCTAAGATGGCCTCCCCCCTAGTTGGTTCCTCGACATATTGGTCTAAAAAACCATCCCTTATGCACTCCAGAAAATCCTCCTCCACCGTATTGCTTCCAGTTTGGTTAGCCCAATCTATGTGCATATTAAAGTCACCCATTATAACTGCTGCACCTTTATTGCACGCACCCCTAATTTCCTGTTTGATGCCCTCCCCAACATCACTACTACTGTTTGGAGGTCTGTACACAACTCCCACTAACGTTTTTTGCCCTTTGGTGTTCTGCAGCTCTACCCATATAGATTCCACATCATCCAAGCTAATGTCCTTCCTAACTATTGCCTTAATCTCCTCCTTAACCAGCAATGCTACCCCACCTCCTTTTCCTTTTATTCTATCCTTCCTGAATGTTGAATACCCCTGGATGTTGAGTTCCCAGCCCTGCTCATCCTGGAGCCACGTCTCCGTAATCCCAATCACATCATATTTGTTAACATCTATTTGCACAGTTAATTCATCCACCTTATTGCGGATACTCCTTGCATTAAGACACAAAGCCTTTAGGTTCTACAATTTACGTACAGAATCCCCATAAGCCTAATAGGAATCACCCAAAAAATACATTTTTATAGCACAGAAATAAAAAAAATCATAACATGTTTAAAATTAATTAAAATACAACTTAATTAAAGCATTTAAAACAAAAAATTATTTAAAAAAAATTAAATTTAAACATTTTTCAAGGGGCGAAAAATAACAAACTTATTTTACAGTTGTTTGAACATTAAAATGATTTTCACCCTGACGCTGGTGAACGAAGGTCTTACACCTGCTTTTACCAGGCGTATGAGTTTCATGGGAATTTGCTAGGCAAGAGTTGGGGAACTAGTCCATTTCCCTGGGGTGCAGAGGATGTGTCAAGAACATAAGGTCTGGGATTTCGCGCATTCGCAAACCTGGAACTTGCGGGGCACTTACGGCTGCGCACGCGGTCATAGGTCACGGAAAATCAGGCCATTATTTGTGGTACAGCTTTACTAAGTGGCTAGATGTGCTATAGTGGCCTAGTAATACTGGATTTTGACAGAGTGCCAAAATGGGGAAAGTGTTCTGTTTACCCAGCACTAATATCCTTTATCATGATTAACACAAAAAGATTCTTCTCCCAGTTATAAATACCTTATGGCCTGGACATTCCTTGGTGACAGGGGTGTGGAGGGAAGAGGGAGGAAGGGGGGGGGGGGGGATTTACATTGTTATTTATGCTTGGGGCTGTTCCAAGGGGTTACTTTGAAATTAAAAAATAAATTCCATCCTTGATCTGCAGAGGTCCAGAATCTGATTGCAGACTACACTCCCAGATGGACCCCAGTGCCGCCAGTTATCGAAGGTACGCCCGATGAGAGCAGACATGTCTTTGTTGATGCCACGCGAGTGAGAGTGTCGCTACTCCCCTTATATTGATAGCCTTGTGGAAGCGGAGGCTTCAACCCCACATAACCATCCTCCCAAGGTCTGGGAAACCAGGACTACTGTGTCTAAAAATAGAATCACTTAAAATGAAGGCACGCAGCCTCATTAAAGTATTTAAATGATCAACCCCCCTTCCTGAGAGCGGATTGGTTGCTTGCCACTTGTTCCGCCACCGCTAAAACCGGAAGTGGGTGGGTTTGAAGCCGGTTGGGTTTCTTTTCAGATGTTTAGCTTTTTAACATCCTACCCGAAACAAACCCACCTGTTCTGGGGGAGTTAAAATTACCCCCGTGGTCTATGTTCAAGGCGATTCCATTATATGCGAGGAGCCTTTCAGAATCCTACGCCTTTGATATTTTTGGCAATTGATAATATAGTAGGACAGCAGATTTAAAGACTTTACATAAAACCCATGTTTTCATAAAGGTAGACATGCTGAGTGCAAAAATGTTTGGTTTAAAAGAAATTAAAACTGGTCATATAAAATTATTTAAAAATGCATGGAAATGTACCCTCTTCCCTATTCTTTTGAAATTAAAAATATGGATTATCCCTTAGACATCACTTCTAATTACTGGTTTGGAAAAATAAGGTTTGTAGTCTTGCAAAAAAAAAATCCCGAAACATTTCAAGTTGTCTACCACCATATAATTAACACCAACACCCACACAGCCTGGCACGACCTGAAGTTAACTCCTATCCGGACATTGCTAAAATGTTTGGAATATGTGTGGACAATACTAATACTAATTGATTTAATTTAAATAATAGAGCTGTATTGAATTTCTCCTTTCTATACTGAAAATGAGCCACTGAATACCCACACAGATAGAACTAAATGATATCATGCATTTAGATAATACCTTAAACATCCCAAAGCAGCTTGTAAGGAGGCAACGACTGGTGCCTTGATGGGCTTTTTGGAGAATGCCAAGAGAGGCACAGAGAGTAGGAGTGGTCTTATTCAAGGGGGATTCAAGCCTGGAACGGTGGGAGGAGACTACGAAGGCAGAGGGATAGTAATGGGTTGGAGTAGCGGGGGACGGGGGGGGGGGGGGAGCATAGTACCCAAGAGGGGAGAATAAAAGGTGGCATGACTGAATGCCAGGAAGGTGGGGAGAGAGAAGGGCCCAAACAGGGTCAAAGAGGAAGAAAAGATATAAGTAATGGACTCCGGTCCGAAGCAACAATCAAAATGCACACACAAATAGACAGAGGGAATTCGGGTTGCATCGGAACGGCAGAGACTGGAAGTGGCCTGGTTGTAAAGAAGGACCTTCCCCCTTCGCCAGGTGCTTGGTATCAGATGGATCAAACATTGCTATCCTTGGTACCTCAATGTTACAATAAAATGTTACAATATCCAATTAACTATCAACCCACCAGTGCAAAGCTTCACTGGATCAACAAACACAACAAACATTAAAGCATGACTCTCAGATTCAACAGTTGACCTTTTAACCCAGTCTCCCTCTGAGTTCAGTGGGTAGAGGCTCAGTCCTGATTCCCTAATGTTTAACTGGGAAAAGGCACTGGTCTGTGTTGAGTGTCCGATGGGCAGTGAAAAAGCTTGCTGCGAGACTACCACCAATGTCCCTGTGTAGGCTGCTATCAGTAGGACCAGGCAGGATTTCCCCTTCTGAGGGAATGCAACCACCTTTGGTTGGTGGCTCCCCACTCAGATTGGGAACCGAATGAATGGGAATCAAAGCAATGTTCCCTTTCTTTTTTTTTTTAAACTGAGCGGGCCACGCACTCCTTTGAGCACGACCTTTTCGTCTGTGAGCAAATTTTAAAACAACAACATTTACAACAACAACTTTGACAACAACACCAGCAACCTCTTAAAAGCATATATACAGTAATGCCATGTTTCCACCCTACCGTCTCAAATCATGAGACAATCAGACAAGGTTCTGTACAAGTTTAACGTAACTTCTCTGCTTTTGCATTCTATCCCTCTAGAAATGAGCTCAGTGCATTATTTGCACTTATATGGCTTTTTTAACCTGTGTTGTTACTTTTAATGACTTGTGAATCTATATCCCAAGATCCCTTTGCATTTTTACCCCATTTAGATTCTTATTTTCCAAGGAGTAGGTCGCTTCCTTATTCCTCCTACCAAAATGCCCCACCTCACACTTATCTATATTGAAATTCATTTGTCATTTACATGCCCATCCTGCGTTTGTTTATGGTAGAATTAATTAAAGCTTTTAGTTCGTCGTGTACAAACTCTACTTAATAAAAAAATTATGTCAGAAATGACTGGGATATAAAAGAACTGCATAATAGTGCATTAACACTTCAGAAACGTCACTCAGTTACATGACAAACAATCCAAGGGTCCCAGGTGAGCTGAAAGAGGCATATCTATTCATGCAATTTGTATTAATTTTAAAGTTTTCAACGTATTAGCCCATCAGGAGCAGTGGCTTTCCTATGGTGCTGACGTGGTGTACATCCACATAAGTAATTAGAATATTGATCACAATGCAACCAGACAACCAACAAATATAAAGTGCTGAAGTTCTTTAGTTCACAGCATTAAAAAGAATTGAATAAAAAGGGTATCCGTATTTCCAACTTCAATCACTTCCATTAATAAATGTCTTCTTGAACCAGCACAGCCCCCATGTAACGTCAGAAATGTAGCACTTATTCACAAGTGTAGAAAAACACATACACAATTTGCATCACCGAATTAAAAACAAAAAGCAAGAAAAGCTATGATTTAACTGAAATAAATATTCATCTTCCTTCCTGGACAAGAGAACCAGGGTGACTTGGAAATGTTTACTAATATGTTGACGTAAAGATGTTAATTTACGAATTTTGCTTCTAATGTTTTTCTCATTCTCCACAATATTAATCCCTGCTCTTATCGCAAAAAATGTTGAATTATTTTAGGTACTTCCCATTTAAATAGTGGGAAATTAACTTAATTATACTCTCAATTTTTAATCTCCTATTTGAAACATTTATTCCAAATCAAAATTGTACATTATCAGTTTAATCAAAGTATTTTCTGTGCCTTTCTCAATAAATAAATACCTGTAATAGTTTCTTCTAAAGTAGCTTCCTGTAATTTTTATACATCATTACATAACTTGTGCTTCTATTAACACTCCACTAAACATGTAAGAAGAAATCTATAATTAGATTATTCCTGGGACTTGTTAGGATTATAGAACGACAGACAAAATAAAATGGTTTGTGTTTTTCCCCTTTTTTGGTTCTCTTCCTAAATGTCTTAATATATTTTTTTAAAAGTCAATAAAAAGCAATATGATCCTATAAATCCCACCCTCCCCCTTCTCAACAGCATGGTTGCATGTTAGTGTAAAGCTACTCACTTTAGTCGATCATTCAAAATCAAATATTGAGAAATTTCAATGTTAAAATGTTTTAAGCATTTCAGAGCCTCTTTAAAAGCATTTGGACTTCAAGGCCTGGTTGAAACTTGTTTCCATGAGGGGAAAATTGATTTTTGTTTGTTTCTTCCAAAATCATATTCAAAACTTAGTGGGGTGGGGGGAGTGTTTTTAACATTCATTTTTTGTGAAAAGTTCATTAAAAATCTTTAAATTGTTTCAAGTCTCTGCAGCTTTGACAGAAGTTGCTCCAAGTTTCTCTTTCCCTTTTCAACGCTGTCGTTAAACATACAAATAAAACCTCTAATTCCAAACGGAGCTCAAATAAGAAAGTGAATAAAGTGGTTAAACGTCATAAGAAGGCGGTGAGGTTATCCATCCCAGCATTGGCGATGAGTTGGGATCAGTTTTGGAGAAGTTGTTTCCTCCTTATCTGCGGCCGTTCCCTCCATCTCTCACGGACTCTGAGGTACAAATGGGCACAAACCTTTACCCCTCTCTCATAACATGATTTAAATAACCCTGTTAGACTCTCTCAAAAAGGGGGCAACACCTGGAAAAATGTATCAAGTGCATACTCTCTCAGCAGGGATACACCTCACTTGCCTAAACCTACAGAACTCAGGCACAAGTGGGGAAAAGGCAATGATTGGGAAACCCGAGTGTGTATAGTGATACAGCCAGAGCTTAGCCAGCTAAACTGCACTGAGGAGCACTGCTAATCTTTCTGTTGCTTGTCCTAGTAGCACAAGCCTGTCTGTTCAACACTGGATTGCATGCTTTGCCTGGTTTTATAAAACTCACGAGTGTTTGCTTAACCCTTAAGTCCTTAAATGATAAATAATAGTAGTGGTGGTATGGGATGGAATAATCATGCGTGGGCTCTAGACGGAGTAGACTGGAGGACCGAGCAGCCTTTTCTGATGTTCATTCACAATTTTCCAACTACCATACTCCCAAGGACAATGGAAACTGGAGCATGAGCTGCACGTGCTGACAGGTGAATAAATCCTGGGGGAAGGAGAGAGTCCGTGAAACTTGCAAAATAAAACGTAAAAGTAAATACAAATCCTAGATGGAGAAAGATTAAGTCCATGATTTTTACAGGGAGGGGAAGGTTTGCACGAACCTAGTAACAGGCAGCACAGCCAGACAGGTCGGGGTCGTGGGGGCCCAGCCGATCTCAACGACGGGACCTCATTTAAATCAAACTTCCTGGTGTCCTGCCCGACACCCGGCTGGATTCAATATCTAGCTGATGGGTGCGAGCGGGAAATTTTCCGCAGGAGGTCGCAGTCAGTGACCCGTCGGATCGGTCAGCAGCAGTCAGTGTGGGGAGAGGTTCCAGAGCAATCAGGATTGGATCGGGGAGAAGTGGGAATTCCATTGCGTTAAGTGATCAGGGCAGGACTCCGGCTTCTCCTGGCCTACAAGGAGTTCAAAGAGAAGGAAATTGCGGACAGTATGGGACTCCCCCACCTTGACGTTAATTTACGACTTTTATATTGTAAGTAGGCTCCTGCCTGCTTTTAGCGGGAGGCTCGTCGAGGGCCTGAATTGCCGGTTAATATTATGGCAGAGGTGGGATTTTGATTTTCCTCTTTCCTTTCCTATCTGCCGGTGCGAGGGGTTAAAATTGAGGTCTAAATTTTGGTTGGGGTGGGGGGAGTTGAGTAATTACAAAATTTGCGCCTCAGTTCAGGGAGGGTTACAGTAGGCTCTCTGAGTTAGTTAAGAACATAAGAAATCGGAGCAGGAGTAGGCCCCACGGTCCCTCGAGTCCGCTCCGCCATTCAATAAGATCATGGCTGATCATCGACCTCAACTCCACTTTCCCACCCGATCTCCATATCCCTTGATTCCCCTCAAGTCCAAAAATCTATCTATCTCAGCCTTGAATATATTCAGAGACTCAGCATTCACAGCCCTCTGGGGCAGAGAATTCCAAAGTTTCACAACTCTGAGTAAAGAAATTCCTCCTCATCACGGTCATAAATGGCCTACCCTTTATCCCTAGTTCTAGACACTCAAGCCATAGGATACAACCCCTCAGCATCTACCCTGTCAATCCCCTTCAGAATCCTGTATGTTTCAATGAGATCACTTCTCATTCTTCTAAATTCCAGAGAGTATAGGCCCATTCTACACAATCTCTCATCATAAGATCTCATCCCAGGAATCAATCTAGTGAACCTCCATTGTATCGCCTCCAAGGCAACATAAGAAATAGGAGCAGGAGTAGGCCATTTGGCCCCTCGAGCCTGCTCTGCCATTCAATAAAATCATGGCTGATCTGATCCTGGCCTTAACTCCACTTCCTCACCCGCTCCTCATAACCCTTGACTCCCTTATTATTAAAAATCTGTCTATCTGCCTCTTAAATATATTCGAGTATATCCTTCCTCAGATAAGGAGACCAAAACTGTGCACAGTACACCAGGTGTGGTCTCACCAAGGCCCTATACAATTGTAGCAAGACTTCCTTACTCTTATACTCCAACCCCCTTGCAATAAAGGACAACTTGCCATTTGCCTTCCTTATTGTTTGCTGTACCTGCATGCTAGCTTTCTGTGTTTCTTGCACAAGGACACCCAAATCTCTCTGAACACCAACATTTAAAAGTTTCTCACCATTTAAAAAACATTCTGTTTTTCTATTCTTCCTACAAAAAGTGAATAACCTCACATTTCTCTACATTCTACTCCATCTGCCACCTTACTGCCCACTCACTTAATCTATCTACCGTATATACTCGCGTATCCTACGATCTCACGTATCATGCGACCCCTAAATTTTCGTCCCCAAAACATGATTTTATCATATATCTCATGTATCATGCGAGTCACTTTTTTGAGATACCAGATGCCACTAGGCTAGGCTTTCAAACAAGTTTAACAAGTACCCAACACGTAACAAGTACCCTAACACATAACAACGATCGAATACAGACCTTAACAACTGAATCATGAAACATCGAGTGGATTCTGTTGTGTAAGCTGTTCGTGAATCGAACACCGATATAGCAATCATTCCAGCTGGCTTGACTAGCATCGTTCAGCCACTTGACGTATCCATTAATAAACCATTTAAAGACAATATAAGAAAGAAATGGAATGACTGGATGATGGAAGGAGAGAAATCATTTACGAAGGGAGGGAATATGAAGGCTCCGGATTTGCCTCTACTGTGTTTGCGGGTAAAAGAAGCATGGGCTGAGATAGATGGAGATTTGATTGTTAAAGCCTCTAATAATGCAGCAAACTTCAGAGGGAGTTGTGGGTGGCGATCTCTAGACCACAGCAAAGATACAGTACAAGTGACAATAGAAGCTGCAATCCAGCCCAGGAGATACCTGCCGAGATTCAGCGTGGATACGGTCTGCTTAACAGACTAACAGCCTAATCTTGGCCAGCACGTCACACCCGCAAATTTTGTATCTCGCGTATCATGCGACCCCCCAAATTTAGGTTACAATTTAGGTCTTCAAAAGTCGCATGATACGCGAGTATATACGGTATATCCCTTTGCAGAAGCATTGTGTTCTCCTCACAGCTTACTGTCCCAGTTGCTGTAATGGCCAGGGGATGGGGGAGGGGGAAATTAATGTGTGATAAGAGGCCAAAAGATTTTAAATGCAAATTTGTGGCAAAATCAGTAATACACATATAATTTCCTGTCATGTGAACGGAATCCAAAATGTAGTCAATTGCTTTAAAATGTTGTGCATGTGCACGAGTCCCATCCCCCTCCGCCCCCCATCCCCCGATCCCGCTCCTGTAGAGTGTTGTATTCAAGTTTCACATGTATGGATTTCTATCACCACATATCCAACTATCTGAAGCTGCATTTATTCTGTTCACAAATCAGCTATTATGCATCAACAGTACAGGTGTGGGAATAATCACATTGGAATGCATGTTGCATAAATGTAGCACATATGAAATAACATTCTTAATCATGTTGATGCAGCAGCTTCTAAATAGCACTATGAAATCACTCAAATGCTATTAGTTTTCAGCTTTCAACACAGTAAAATGTACATTACTAATTGACTTAAGTCGCTTTGTACCTATCTATCTGCCAGCTGTGCAAACAATGAGGAATTATGGAATACCAGGTTTCTTAGACAATACCAAATTTTGTCACTTACAAGTTTAGAAAATGTTTCTCATTGATCGACAAAAAGTGGATATCCTACCATTATCCAAAGTGTAATTATAGCACTTATGGGAGTAAACTTTATAGCAAATTACGTTAAATCCTGGAGAAATGTTCCTGCTTCAGTAGAATGGAGCAGGATCCTGAAAGTTGATTTTCAAATCCTATTGCATCTTTTGATGAAATCATCATTCTATTTAGTGTCATAATTCTACTGTGACATCTACTTAGTGACGGGCTGTATGACTTGTGTTTTACTTTATAAATTTACAAGAAAGATGCTTACGTGGCATGATTCCCTGGTCCACCAGCTGTTCTCTTGTCCGTCTCTGCTGTAGCCTTAATTGAAGTACTGCCAGGGAAAGGAAGGAAAGAAAATACAACATCAACACAGATAAAGTGACATGCGACAGCCTATAAACAATACATCAATGGTGCGGAGTATGGTAAGTTAGACAGTTTCTCCGATCACTATCGTGGTGATCATTCACTAGTGATGATTAATCTGACTTTGCTAAACGAGTTGCTACATGCTGCCTTCATTTATAATGATCAATGGGGTTTCTATTGTATTGATCAGGTTACAGGTATGATACCTCTAACATAGTCTACCGTTTCAGTATAGGAAAGAATTTCACAGCCTGCACAATCTGCACTGGGCAAAGAATACCACAGTTCATAAAAGTATAAATCAGTGACAAAGTTGACTGTTATCAGTTTTTGCAAATATGGCTTGACAGTAAAGAATGATCCAAATTTAGAAACAAGAACTCTTGGACCGATAGATAAGAATGCAGCCGGGAATGCCTGTGAACCTGGGACATTCTGAAATTGGATGAGAAACAGCACCGTCAACTTTTTTTTCTGGTTGTTTGCCATTTATTTTTCTTCCTATCTCTCCTGATTCCTCCTCACCTACTGGGGCACAGTTCCACCAGCAGCACTTGCTCTCTGGTATCCAAGAGGCCATATTCATGTGTAAGCCTCGACAGCAAGCATCCGACTGTAAAGACATCTCAGCCAAGCCCAATCTTTCTTCAGCCGGCATTCACAAGCACATGTACTTCTTAGGGATCTCTTTATGACAATTAAGAACAGGAACCAATTTTTCTCTTCACATTTAAAAGCACTGGCCAATTGTAGCACCCCTGCCAGTGACTCGGAGAGCAAACCTGGTATCTTCTGTGTTAGGTTAAAATGGACGCCGGGAATTTTCTCATGGATTCTCCCGTTCAGCCACCATAACTCCGGCATAAACCCTATTTACAAATCTAGCCGGGGTTTCCACCAAAGATATGGTGGCCATTCTTTTGAAACATAGTCACTGATGTAATGTAGGGAAACATGGCCATCAATTTGTGTACAGTAAGGTCCCACAAACAGCAATGAGATAAATAACAGATAATCTGTGTTTTTTTTTAAAAGTAATGTTCGTTGAGGGATAAATATTGCCAAAACACCTCTGCTCTTCTTTGAAAACGGAATCACTTGCGAGGGTAGATGGTCGGTTTAACATATCATCTGATTGACAGCACATCTGTGCAGTACTCCCTCATCATCATCAGAGGCAGTCCCTCGAAATTGAGGAAGACTTGCTTTCACTCTAAAAGTGAGTTCTCAGGCAGCTGTACAGTCCAATGCGGGAATTACAGTCTCTGTAACAGGTGGGGCAGACAGTGGTTGAAGGAAAGGGTAGGTGGGGAGCCTGGTTTGCCGCAAGCTCCTTCCGCTGTCTGCGCTTGGTTTCTGCATGCTCTCGGCGACGAGATTCAAGGTGCTCAGCGCCCTCCCGGATGCTCTTCCTCCACTTTGGGCAGTCTTGGGCCAGGGATTCCCAGGTGCCGGTGGGGATGTTACACTTTATCAAGGAGGCTTTGAGGGTGTCTGCCCACCTGGGGCTTGCTTGCCGTGTAGGAGTTCCGAGTAGAGCACTTGCTTATGGAGTCTCATGTTGGGCATGCGGATGATGTGGTCCGCCCAATGGAGCTGGCCGAGTGTGCTTCGATGCTGGCCTGAGCGAGAACACCAACGTTGGGATTTGCAGGATCTTGCGGAGGCAGCGCTGGTGGTACTTCTCCAGCGCTTTGAGGTGTCTGCCGTGTCAGCCTATATTATGTGTTTAAGTCTCTGGAGTGGGACTTGAGCCTACAGCCTTCTGACTCAGAGGTGAGAGCACTACTACTATGCCTAAATGTGGGTCAAAAAAATATTGCAAATGAGGTGGATTTACTGCAGATTAAAGTGTTCTACAGATAATGATGTCACGACATCATAGAATATGCATTTTTTTTATGAGGGGTAAAATAAATCATGGCTCTGGTTGTGAATGAGGGGGCATTTTTAATTGGTTACTTTAAGATTCTTGCTCATTGGCAATTGTGCAGTTGATAGTTGCTAGAGGAATGTTTGTTGTGTTGCATGCAACTTTCTGTAGTGTATGGAACACAGCTGTTATGAGTTTGAATGGTAAGCCCATTGTGTTGTGTCTGTTGTGTCCTTAGATGCTCTAATAATGACTTCAGGAGGCAATGTGATGTATTTGAACTGTAGTGACCTTAGTCCTTTATTTGCTAACTCCAGAGTGAGGATCACACCTGATGGCCTGCCTTTTATACTAGGCCAGGCACACCTGTACAGGTAACCTACAAGTCTCCCACTGCTGTGCCCTCTGGTGGCACACCGTGTGATAGTACCATCAGTAGCCATGAAGGATACATGACATCAATTTCCCCCAAGCCTTTAGTGCAAATCGCCTCTGCGTCGATTGTGCTCTGGGCTTAGCTCTATCTGGGCTCTAACTGATTGACCCTTGGCAGGTTGTTTCAATCTTGGATGAGTGGTTGGTGCAGTAGAGTGCTGGTGGTTGCTGTTTGTGTGTGTCCCTGACCACTCCATTCTTCCCCACCCCCCCATGTATAGATTATGCCAGAGGCTCATTGCATTCATATACATTCAAGTTCAGGAAAACAAGGTTGCATTACATTTGTGGTTCTGTTGTGAGGCAAGTACATTAGACTGGTGAGATACATTATCGATGCAGTGACCAGTGCGTAAGGACAAACTAGTTCCAGAACTGCTGGATGGTGTCCCTGCAGTCTGGTGGTGGCGCGGTGCCCAGTGCTGGCAGTGGGAACCCGGTTGGTTCGAGTTGCCTGTTCTTGAGGCTGTTGCCGTGGTTCCTAGCGTCGGGCAGGTTTACAGGTGCCTGTGATCTGCCTGTTCTTTCTTTGCGCCCTGGGTCGCTGCTGCTCCCTGAGGAGCTGTCATCTAGCAGTGCACAGGGAACTGCTGACTCGCGGCCTGGACGTTGTTTGGTTTGGGATCCTGGCTGGACCCGGTCCCCTTTGGGGGAACTGTAGCGGGTGACCCTTCGTTTACGGGTATAGCCTTGGTGGTGATGGGGTCTGTGCCTTAGCACAGTCTGCTCTTTCAGGCTCGTGGCGATTGGTGCCATTGGATGCCTGAGAGATGGAGCCGATCAGGGGCAGTGTATTGATACCGGTGCCGTTGACCTGTTGAGATCGCTTGCTCTGCAGTTCGTGTGTGTTGGCTGCTTGTGGCCACACTCCATGGTGCATAACTCTGGTCCCCGAGACACAGGCTACAGTATTGGGTAGCTCGCTGAACCTGCGTGCTCCCGATGGGTGTCTGCCCACTGCATGGGCTGCGTGCAGTTGAAATCCTACATCGCACAACTTTTCATTACTGATAATGGATACTCTGTAGTTCCGATCGTGCGACTTTTCCTCGCTGGTTGCATGTACACAACTCTGATCGTCAGTTACACATTTTGTCTCTAACTTACAGTTGCTATTACATTGCTTGAGTGTATGGAACTGTCCCTTTAATTGTAGTGGGTTGCAGGCCTCCTTTAAGAGAGCCTTGCTTGCTTTACCACAATCCTCTTCTCTGTTTGGTGCCACGTGTTGCTCCATCAGCGCTGCACCTCGTGGTCTGGCCACGGCCATCTTTTTCTTCAGCACCTCACCTCGTGGTTTGGGCGCCATCTTTCTTCCATCCATGATGTTGACTCCGGTGATCCTCTTCTCCCTGGGTTCTGCCACTGAAGCTGAGACGTTGCCTTTGGATCTGATTTTCTTCCTCCAGAGTCCTGCCACTGGAGCCTGGGAGGTGTGTTCGGGTCGTCTCAGCTGGATCATCTCCACGCAGTCGTGCTGAGCAGTCTGTGCCTCGGGTGATGTGCTGGTCTGCTGTCTGGTGCCGGGTCCACCCTCAAGTGAGGGCTTGCTGTGCCTCCGAACACGGAGACGTCGATCGCTGGAAGGTTGAAGTCTTCCCACTTCCAATGGATCTTCTCCATCCATCTTCTGCCGAGCAGCGTAGGTCCATCACCTGCAACAATCCACAGGGGTAACTTGTGCACCGCGCCATCATGGAGTACCTTTACATTCGCACTACCAACGACTGGGATAATTTCATCGGTGTAGGTACACAGCTTTGCCTGAACCGGGACCAATTTGGGTCGTTCAGCTTGATTGTCCCATAGCCTCTCAAAGGCTTCTTGATTCATTATTGACTGGTTCGCCCCCATGTCCACTTCCATGAAGACTGGAACGCCATCTATCTCAACTTCCATCTTCAACGGGGAACACTCGGTGGTGCAGGTAAACATGCTATATACCTCATCGTGGGGCTGAGCTGCCTCTCTGCCTATAGTTTCATAATCCACGCTGGATTCATGGCCATCTGCAGACTCTTCACTGACACAGTGAGTCATATTTCTCTTACACATTCGCTGGAGGTGGCCCTTTGTGCTGCAGCCTTTGCATACATAGTCTTTAAAGTGGCACTGGTGAGCCCTGTGATTCCCTCCACAAGTGTGACTGTGGTATCCACCGACAGTAGCTTTGGAATTGGCCATGAGGGCCATCTTCATATGACAAAAATGCCGAACTCGCACGGTGCCTCCAGCCTCCTGAGATCTGCGGCTTATTTCGCGATTTCCTGGCCTTCGGGCCATCGGTGGGTATAGAACTGGTGTTTGGCTGTGAGGATGCTCTCCTTGGGCTTGAATTGCTCATGGATCAGGGTTACGAGCTTCTTGTATGTCTTGGTCATTGTCTTCGCTGGTGCCAGCAAGTCCCTGACGAGGCCATAGACGGTGGACCCACAACTGGTTAGCAAGATAGTTCTGCACTTATCAGCCAATGTGGCCGGGTCATCTCCTGCCAGGTCGTTTGCTGTGAAGAAATGTTTGAGCCTCTCCACAAAGGCGTCCTAATCATCACCATCGGTGAACTGCTACAACGTACCGAGGGTAGCCATTTTCGCGTGAAAGTTCGTAATCTCGTCGCCAATTGTTGTGTCCTTAGATGCTCTAATAATGACTCCACGAGGCAATGTGTTGTACTTGAACTGTAGTGAGCTTAGTCCTTTATTTGCTAACTCGAGTGAGGATCACACCTGATGGCCTGCCTTTTGTACTAGGCAGGTACACCTGTACAGGTAACCTACAAGTCTCCCACTGCTGTGCCCTCTGGTGGCACACCTTGTGATGGTACCAACAGTAGCCATATAGGATACATGACAGTGTCCATCTATATTGAAAGCATGCCTGTAAAAATTGTACCTCCATGGGTATTCTCGCAAGCCAAACAATACAGCTCACTGTTTAAAACAAAACATACCTGTTAAATTCACTTCCCAGTGCTTAGATACTACTTGTCAATCTAAACACTTTCCTAACTTGAAATCTGAAGGTGCATTCTGGAACATCTTGTGGTCCTCAGCGACCTGTATAATTACCACATTGGTAATTTACCTCATGTGGAAACCAGCTTCATTACAGTAAGTGATCCCACCATTATGCAACCGCTGTAAGAAGGTATTTGAAGCGAAGAGTTGTAATCCTAAAGTGAGTGTAGGTGGGTTGATACTATAAAATAGCTACCAGACTACTCTAATCCAACACAGTTCTGATCAAGTAGCAGTGTGGCTGGTAAATAATCTGCATTTAATTATTCTTTAATTAGGATTACTAATTGATCCATATTACATAGTTTTACACCATACATAGCACAGATATACAATTTTAGAATTAGACTACAGAAATGAAGAAAATTGTAACTTAATTAAAAAGATGACAGAGCATTAACTATATAGCTGATGGGGTTGGGAAGGGTGGTGTTGCATAAAATAGACAGCAGAGTCTCAAGTTTAACTCAGGATGCGATGTGAGGTCAGGGCCATCTTAACTCCTGGGACTCATTACCATACTCCAGGCCTCACCCATGTGAACCGGACAGGAATGACGTAGAGGCTGGCAAGCGGGAGCAGCACGAGACCACTCCCCGGAGACTTGCAGGAATGGTCCCTGATAGTCAGTTAAGTGCATCAGGGGTTGGGGGGGGGGGGGCGACACGATCGCAGTCGGGGAAGGGAAGCCTGGGACTGAAAAGGCCTGTGGTTTCCTTATGGAACCTGTAGGAGCATGCCTACTCCTCATGGCCCACAAGGAAACCGTAAAAACATTAAGTTTACCTATTTTTTTGGGCCTGCTGCTGCTATGTGTTGTGTTCCACATGAACACCAAGCACGAAACTGAGTGTTAAATTGGCGTTGATGTTTAAATTGGGTCATCGGACCCAATCCCTTTCACTTTAATAAAATAAGACTCAAGACTTGCATTTATATAATGCCTTTCGCGACCACCGGATGCCTCAAAGCGCTTTACAGCCCATGAAGTACTTTTTGAAGTGTAGTCACTGTTGTAATGTGTTGTAATGAGATACTGCCTCTATTTTAACTCCAGCATACCCCATTCTCATTGGGTGCGGGGGGTTAAAATTGGCTTTCAGATGCCAGACAGATCTAAAAGAGGATCAAGTATGATTTCACAATGTATTTACTAAAAATACATCTTAAAAAAAATCAATTCTATTAGGCTGCAAAATATACAAGCAAGCCAAAAGTTTTATTACATCATAAACATGCAAATGGTATTTTCATTTTAGTCCCAGGCTTATTCACTTGTTATAAATTGTTGTGCTTTTATTATCCAGTCAACACAAAATTGGGTCGGAAATTTGGCTGGAGATTTGCTTCTTTTAAAATATAATTTCTATTGCATGCTAGAAACCGCACAGCCATAACTGTCATTATAAATAGCTCCAAAAATAGCTGGGAATAAACATCTTCATTTTTTTGTTGGGGAGATACTTTCAGCACTTAAGCCATCTTGTCCTGTGTGCTGTGTTACACTGCAACTGAATAACATCCCACATCTTCATCCCTCTACCAGTTAGTACCAGACACTCATCGTCAGAGGTCAAGCACCTAAATGGACTTTATACACGTACAAAACATTTGTGAAACACAGGGACTATATCAGAAAATTGAATCTCTAGTAATGTGGAGTACCGGATACCTATAAACAGGGACAAAAAAACCAAGCTTTACTGTCAAAGATCTAAGATGATTCTGCAGGCTGAATAGTCAACACTTTATGTTCACACTAATAACAACAATTAAAAAAAAAAAAATGCCCCTAGGGGCTAGAATATCCCCTGGGATCACATTTAACGCCCAGTTACCAGCCGTTTTGGACAAAAATGGAAATTACCGCCCGTTTCACCTCCCGATTATCGCCGGTGGTAATTTCGGCCTACGATTATCACCGATGTTGCTGCAAATCGCCTGCCCACATTTGCTGCCCAGAAATTCCCCAAAATTTCCCCCAGCACTAATTTCCAGAAAAAAGTATTTTTTGAGGCCCGCTACTGCCCATTATTGCTCCGATCAAAACTGCCCATTTTTAAAATACTTACCTGACTTGGGCACAGCATTATGCACGATTAAGGGGCTCAATTTTACCCAAGCCCATTTTCTGGCATATTGCCAGAGTTACGCCCGTTTTTCTAGGCCAGAAATGCGCCGGAAATACTTTGCCAAAGTTTCTCCGATCTATAATTCAAATTTGGCACCGCAGAGCGTGTCCAGTCACCTCTGGGTGGAGCCTGCTATCTGCGCCGAAAAAAACGATGCCGCACCTTCTGCGCATGCCGACAAAAAAAGTTACGTTTTTGACATAATTGCAATGGACGTGCATGTACACTACAACTCCGAGTTGGCAATCGGCCATTTTTAAAGAGCCAGTTGTGTGTGTGAGAAGGAGTGTTGTGTGAGAACATTGGAAAATCGGAGCTGCAGCAGTATAAGATGGAACACGGTGCAAGAACAAAACATTTCTTGCAGGGTGAAGTGGAGACACTAGTTACTGTGATTGAGAACAGATGGCAAGAGCTGGACACCAACAGAGGTCACATAAAAGTTCCACCCAAAGAAATGAAGAAACGCTGGAACCAAGTTGCAGAAGATTACTGCGCAATGGTGACCACCCCGAGATCTGGACGCCAGTGTAAAAAGAAGTGGCAGGACCTTGGTCAAGTAGTTAGTGTAAGTCATATTTTCATTTATTCAAAGCATTTGCAATTGTAAATGTGACCAGCTGTATATGTCCCACCCAGCAGAAAGACACCCTCTCTAAAAAGTTATGTTTTCATCTTTGCAGAGGAAAGTGGCACACAACAAATGGGACAGAACTCGAACAGGAGGAGGCCCGGCAAATCTGCAACCACTGACACCCTTGGAAGAGAGGGTCGCTGCTTTGATGGATCCTGCCTGGAGAAAAGCAACCACAACTGCACAAGCTGGGCCCACACTCGAGGGAGAGGGTAAGTCCTGCAAATTTCACGGTCTGGCTTTGCTAAACGTTAAGTACTGCGTGGGCTAGCCATGCTTCGGTTCATGGGGATGTCTCCGTCAGCTATGCTTTGGTTGATGCAATGTACTATCATTCATCGTGGTCCTTCAAATCAGCCTGCTGCCTGTGCTGTGTGAGCCTACTCATGCCACCCACCCTGCTCCCTTCTCTGTGCTAACCATTTGTCTGTGTTCTGTTATATTTTGCAAAACTTGAAGCCGACCCTGACGATGTAGAAGAAAATTCAGATGAGGACCAGCCTGAACAGGATAACATCTTTGAATCCAACCCTCCAGACCAAGAACATGGGGGAGAAGGGGACGAGGGAGGGGGGACGGAGGATGGAGCTGGATGAAGCCCCCACTGTTTTAATTACTTTGGAGGAGGTGCCGCTCATTGCGGTGACAGCCCCTTCCGTGACTAGTGGTTTAAGTGGTGGTGGGACATTCCATGGTTTCCAAATATCCGAGGCTGCGGGTCCCAGTGGTGTGGTGCAGCAGGGTATACCCAGGGTCCCACCTTCCGAGGCTGCGGGTCCCAGTGGGGGGGGGGGGGGGGGGGGGGAGTACAGCGAGGCACACGCAGGGTCCCAGGGGTGAGGTGCAAGCCACACCCGTGGGGAGTAGGGGAGGGAGAGCTCGGCCGCGCTCTCCTGAGGTGCAGGATCTAACAGATGTAGTTCACATGATGTCATTGAGTGCGGAGAGCATTGACCTTACCCGATCACTCCTGGACACCATCAGTGGGGTGAGTGATGAGGGATAGCGGGACTATTGGGAGAAGTAACAGCAATGTCACGAGAAATGGGAACAATGTCCAGGACCATCAGTGAGGGAATACTGACCATTAGGGAGGGAATGTCAGAGATAGTGCAAACATTGTCACTGACCATGAGGGAGGGAATGTCACAGGTAGTTGAGACAGTTTTGCTCAACATGAGGGAGGGAATGTTGCAAGTCGTTGAGACAGTGTCAGAGCACATGAGGGACGGCATGTTGGAGTTAGCTGCTGCAATAAGGGAACATGCCCAGACCCCGCGCCCATTGACAGAATCAACCACCACTCCCACTCCAATCCCCACACCAGCCTCTGGAGAGCCCCAAGCCTGGCCCCCCCACCTCCTCAACAGGTGCGCACTACCCGAGATCTTAGAAAGAATAAGCTTGGTACCAACCCCAGAAACACTCCACTACCCCTGCCCGCAGGTGGTGGTGCAGTCACCAAGAACAAGCGCGGCGGGCGGTCTTAGAATAAGGTGGAGGAGAGATGGGTGCAGCCTTTCTCTGCTGCTGTTGATGATGTTGTTCTTATTGTTACTGTTGTAACTGTTCTCAAATTAAAAGTTTTTGTAAGTTATGGTAAATTTACATGTTTATTAGTAAGTGATCTTAAAGTTTGTAAGTAATCGTAACTGAAAACTTTAAAGTTTGATACAAGAATAATTTTATTAACTTAACTTTAAGTACAAACTGTTTGTTAAACTTTTGAATAAAATATATTTTACATTAAAACTGAACCATTTCGTGCATAAGCCTTCCGATCGGAACCTTCCTTTCTCCACGCCCCCGCCCTCCCGCCCGCCCCCAAACTCATTGCAGTCTTCAGAAGCCTTCTGATCGTCACCTCGCTCTCCGGGCTCAGTGCATAAGCCTTCTGATCAGTCGGCACTTCCCTCTTTCCCCCTCTTTCCCTCCCACCCCCACCGGGCTTGTTTTCCATCCGAACCTCAAGCCCGTGTCTGGCCGCGGGGATGATTCTGCCGGCCAAAGCTACGACCCTCCAGCCCTGCTTGAAGACATTCGGTGGTGGCATGAGAGTAATAAAAAAATGAAAACTCCTGAAATCCAAAAAACTTCCATTTACTACGTTGACAGGTAAAAAAAGTTGAACTTTATTATGGATTTTGAGTGTTCTTAACTCCCTCCAAAATCTTTGATAAAAACAATGGCGCATTTCAACGGCGATTTGTCAATGTGCGCTGCTTTCTACTAACTCACCAGAAGGTTTTTCGGGAGTGGCCGGATACGTCGACCTAGGAAGAAAAATTATTGGCCAAACTGCGGACCTGAAACTAACCCTAACCGTAACCCTATTACGTCAAAAGAAACACACAGAAAAATTGTAACTAACTCAGTTATGCCAGTGCAGATCGCAGGGAGAAACTTTGAATAAAATAAATACATCAGAAAAAACGGCTGCGCCAGAAAAACGGCGCAAATGACCCAGGAAAATTGAGCCCTAAGTATTGCCAGCTGGGATACAAACTTCATTCAGAGTGGAGATTACGAGAAACTTTTCACCATCATAACTGGCTGGCTGATCACTCCAGCTGTTCCGTCTTCTCCAATTTACTTTACATCACAAAGCCAGAAACTTTAGAAGATCAGTCAACTAGACACTAATCCGACCGTAAATGGTCACCAACACCATGACCTGCAAGAGCATAGCTCAAACAAGGCACAGCTCCAGCAGGGAAACTTCAGCTACTTCTGTGTTTTAATACAATCTGCTATTGGCACTTGCAGGTCATTTCACCTGCAGTCTCGCTAGTCGACTTAGCTCAGTTCCACTCTGGGCTGTGAGCGTCTGAAGACAACAGCTCCAGCCTCTAATGCAATAATGTCAAGACACTCACAAAGTGCCATCACAGAGAGCAGCATAATAGCTTCCCATCGATTCCGCTTACATGCTTAAAATGGCAGATGCAGTAAACATCCTGATTACTACCTCGAGAATTACCTTAGGGGCTAGTGCAAAGAGCTACCAGCACAGTCACAAACAATATCAAATCCTCATGTGACACAACGAGGCTGGCAAGAACCATCAAATATTAAATTACAACAGGCCGAGAGCATTATTGAACAGCAGACGGCTCCGGGCGACACTCCCAGACCAGGCCGCAGCCTCACCAGTCCACACAATCAAGGAGCTTCGCTGACATATTACACGATAAATATATTTTTAAAAATAAAGGAGGCGAGGAATACTCAATGAGCTCCACTGCTGACATTATGCAGGAATTGGAGCAAAAGAGGGTTAGTGGACAACAGTGAAGCAACAGCACAATCCTCCACCCACCTCTGCAGTTTGAAGCTGTCCAGTGCTGTCTCAGTCTTCTCTGCACATGTGCAGGGTCACCCTTGACCTCGAAACTGCAGGAGAATGCATGCGCAGAGAAGCTTTTCCAGCCGTTTTGTATCGTGGTTTTGCTTGCCTTCAGATCGCCGAGTTTTGGGCCTCCGCCGCCACCCACTCCCGCCCATCATCGGAACATTCTGACACCGTCGATATTGAAGAGCAGAAAACCGGGGGAGCGCGCACCAGTGGTATTCCGGCAGTTCAAAAAATGCAACCGCCGGAATACCGCAAAGGATCCTGCGCCAGTGATCTGAGGTAAATTTCTAAAAACTCTGAAACGCATTTTTATCCGGTGCACACAGTACTCATAATGGTAAGCACAATATTCGATATTCAACATTTCAGATCAGCAAAAGTAGAATTGATCATTTACCATGTCAAAGCACCATATTTGGATTTGTTAATGTACTACAAGCTGCGTCTAACAGCTAACTGGAATTTCTAGTCAATGGAAATTTTAAAAATTGGGAGAGATGTGAAGCAGGCTGCCGATTCGCTATCATCCGTTTTATAGTACAGGTGCAGCGTTGAAAATCCGGAGTTCCGGAATCCAGACCTGCCGACCCTGGGGCCCCGCCACTGCCCGACCTCGGGACTCGCCCCACTGCCCTTACCTCGGGGCCTCTTCACCGGCCCGCCTGACACCTCCTCTTCGCCGGCCCACCCGAGCTCCTCCTCCTCCTCCTCGACGGGGCCCCGCCCAACGACCTCATCGATGGGGCCGGCCAGCCCGAACAGCTTCTCGGCGGGGACCACCTCCCCTTTCTGACGTTCTGAAATCCGGAAATACCCAAACCTGGGCTCAGGTGCTTCCAGATTCGTGACGTCAGAAAGACGATCGAAAGTCCGGAAAAACCCGGAATCCGGAACGGCCTCAGTCACAAGGGTTCCGGATTCTCAACGCTGCACCTGAAATGCACACATTCAAAATCTACACCACTGTGTGGGAAACTGCACCATTATTGTATAAAATTGCATATGTTAATTTAAATGTAACCCTGATTTCTGACATTGCAACGCTGAGAGATTATGGTAAAAATCCAAATTCTTCTGAATTTTGACAGTACGAGACAACTTGGACAGAGGTTTCAACAATAATGCAACTTTTGAACAGTTCAATCAATTGTGTCTCCACATGAAGATCACACTTTTAAACGCTTCAAAACTGAAATTAGTTCATATTAATTTTGCTTAGAATAGGAATTTCCAACTTGAACAACAGAAAATTCCCGATAGCAATAGGCCTCAATGGCAGTCTAATGTTAATTTAGTTATTGATACTAAAAAAAAAATTGAACTACCAGTTTGCTTGCAACGCACTTCATTGCAATTCCCATTTTAATGCAACCATTTCTATACTCCTGTTTTTTCCTCTATACTCCCTCTGGTGATAAGTATGTTTTATTGCAATTTAATTTATTGCAATTCCGCTTATATGCAAGTGTGACACACAGAAATCCTGCTTTAATGAGACTTTTCACCTTTGAACCAGAGGTTCTAATTGGGTTTCATTGGTCAATGTGCTTGAAAACCGGTTTGACCTGGTTTTCAGTCAACTTTAATTTTTAATAGTGTTGTGCTGAAGTCAAATTGCTTTTCAAGATGGCTCAATAAAAATAGCAGCATGACTTGAACAGGGTGAAGGAATTGGAGAGTCAAAAGCTCGTCGCACAGACGCATGGTATTTCTGAATCTCAGGTATCTAGAATTTTGAGAAGAATTTTCTGCACTGGAAGGGAATCATCATCATAGGCAGTCCCTCGGAATCGAGGAAGAATTGCTTCCACTCTAAAAATGAGTTCTTAGCTGACTGAACAGTCCAATACGAGAACCACAGTCCCTGTCACAGGTGGGACAGACAGTCGTTGAGGGAAAGGGTGGGTGGGACTGTTTGCCGCACGCTCCTTCTGCTGCCTGCGCTTGTTTTCTGCATGCTCTTGGCGATGAGACTTGAGGTGCTCAGCGCCCTCCCATGATGCTCTTCCTCCACTTAGGGTGGTCTTTGGCCAGGGACTCCCAGGTGTCAGTGGGGATGTTGCATTTTATCAAAGAGGCTTTGAGGGTGTCCTTGAAACGTTTCCTCTGCCCACCTTTGGCTCGTTTGCCGTGAAGGAGTTCCGAGTAGAGCGCCTGCTTTGGGAGTCTTGTGTCAGGCATGCGAACAATGTGGCCCGCCCAACGGAGCTGGTCGAGTGTGGTCAGTGCTTCAATGCTGAGGATGTTGGCCTGGTCGAGGACACTAACGTTGGTGCGGAGGTTGATGACTTCTAAGCTCCACAAAAAAGAAATCACAGCATTCTTCGCAGCATAAAAAATACTCAAGATGTAAGCATTTTTCTTTCATTTTTAAGGTGCTATACACGTTTTACCTTTTTAAGATGTTGTAAAAAAAATTTAGCCAAATAAAGGTCATGCAGTAGCTGAACAGCCTAGATTTTTGTTGTTTGTCACATTATAGAAATTCCTGTTTTATCCCAATCTTGTGAGGTTCATCCGTATTCAATCGTTTGTCAATTTTTAATAAACCAGCACAGGAGGGGTTTTTGCACAAGCACAATTTAAATAAATTGAGTAACTTTGAATTAACAAGAGCAGACTGTACCGCGTGAAACAAAATTAATGGACAGTTAGTTTTCCTTCACAACATTTGCAGCTGGTAGGTGACAGTTGCCTCTCAGATTAATACCAGACTTCAACGGCCAGCGGAATGTAAAAAGGACAAAAATAACTACTGCTGACTTTCACAGTACTAGCTTGAAGATCAATGCTATGTAAACAAATAAAGAAAACTTTATGAAGGTTTACTTTATGTCAAGAAGCTAAAATAGCACAGAAGCATTCCCAACAAAAGCAGCATTGAAAATAAATCATTACTGAGGCTTGAAAGTGCTGAGATATAAACTTGTATATTGGTGGTAGCTTTTGTACCTAAATACTGATTACTTTTAGTCAAAACATCGATAGGGCATACTTCACGATGAATTTATTATTTATCTAGATGCGATGGGGAAATGGGCCTGCATCTGGCGGATATCATTTAATATAGGTAAATGTAGCCTTGTGTACATAGGTAGGGCCAAAGCTGTTGATTAGGAGAAAGTGCTAGGTGTTAGTGTCTGAATCTCTAAATGTTCACAATGAGTGCCACAAGGCTATTGCAAAAGCAAAGAAGGTGCTGGGATGTATTGTCAGGACAATTATATACAAAATAAAACATAGCGGCCAAGAGCTTCCGCTGTGGAGCAATCGTGATCCGGGCACAAATTGCGCTCGTTTTCAGAAGTTCAGAAACTTGCTCAAGTTTCTGCTCAAACTCATTTGCATAATGTCGAATGTAAAATCTTCCATAAGCCAGCACAATCGGACAGTGTTTTACAACGAAATTTAAAAAAAAAAATTTGGATAAAAAAATATTCATTGATATATTTAAGAGTGGTAATCGGCTGCAGTTTTATTAATACAGCTGAAAATGGGTTGATCACACAAAAAAAGCATTTTTAGTCAGTGTCTATTCCACCATTTGAGAGTAACCCAATTTTAAATATCTGCAAATGACTTAAAAAAAAAACTATACAAAACCATTTACTAGTTACATTGGTACACAATTGTCAGTTTCTTAGTAAATTAATAAAAAAAACGTAAAGGCTTTTAAAACGCGCCTATTAGCTGAAAAAAATGCTTGATTTTATGAGCCTATTTGAAGGCCCGCAAACAGGCGCAATTAGCGGAAACTCGCCATGACGATTAATTCGATCTGGGGGCGGGACCAGTTTTGTGGGTGGGGCCGACTTCAAGCACAATGCTTTCAAACTAGCACAAAAGGAAACTCGATTTGCACTGAATGTAATTTGTGCTAGCAACTCTTCGATCTTTGGCACTGGTTTGGCCAATTTCGGGCGAATTGCGCTGAAACGCCAACCCACTGTGTAGTTTTGGTACAAGACCCTGGTTAAGCCTCATTTCGTCAATCACGTCCAGTTTTGATCTCCTCACATTGTAAGTGATATAGAAGTCCTGCAAAAGGTTCTGAGACCTAGTTCAAAGGTCCTTGGTTACCACGATAGGCTTACAGAGCAGGGACTTTTTAATCTAGAAGCATAGACTTTGAGGAGATTTGATTGAGGTCTTTAAAATTATGAAAGGATTAGATTTGGTCCATGTGGATAGGCTATTTGAGTTAGATAGGTTAGGGAGGACAAGGGGACACAAGTATAGAACTAAGGATAGAACTAAGTAGGAGGTTATTTCTTTTCACAAAGAATGATCAACCTACAGAACAAGTTGCCGGTTCATGCAGTGAATACAGAATTGCTGCAAACATCGACTGTGACAAACATCATTACATATAGAAGATAGGTGGAGCATTGGACAATGTGTCTCCCAGTCACCGTGCTTAGCCCTGAACGCATGTCTTTTTCTAACTTCTTTCCCATCAACACACTCTGAGCTTATCCTGTCCACGAGACCCGTCGTCTACTCCCTTTACCCCATTCCGACAAAACTGCTGACCACCCAACTTCCCTTCCTGGCTCCCATGCTAGCTGACATTGTAAAAGGTTCTCTCTCTTCAGGTACTGTCCCCCTCCCCTTCAAAACTGCTGTCATCACCCACTTCCTCAAAAAAAACACCCTTGATCTGTCTGCCCTTGTAAAATGCCACTCATCTCCAACGTTACCACTTCCCAAATCTGTGCCGATCTTTCCTGCAACTCCATGTTTGAATCTCTCCAATCAGGTTACCCACCCCTGCCATAGCACTGAAACAAGCAAAGTATCAGCAGTGGCTTCTCCACACCGTTTCCTCTGGAGTCCTTCAAGGATCTACCTTCCACTGAAGTTAATGGAAAGGAAAAATCGAGCGGTTTGCGTACCGGACTTTTTGTGCTCCTGCCGAAGTTGAATTTTATCCCCATAGAATTTGGGACTCATTGTGTCAGTAAGGTATTATATGCAATGAAAAATAACTAGCTAAAACTCAATCAAACTACTCTGAGGAAAAAACCTTGGCCAGCTTTTACATGATCCTGTGTTCTAATGTTGCTAAGCTCTGAAGGAAGTTGCACAGCAGAAGGCAGCCCATGATAATAAATCTTCACAGAGCTGTCGTTACACTCTAATTTACTGCTCTCCACTTCTAATCCAAAGATGTAGGCTGAGCCAAGGAGCTAATCACTGCCAAGGATTTGTGTGCTCAGTTTATGGGTATTATTTACTCCATCCTTCTCCCTAGTATCTATCTGAGGCTAAACCAGACTGTTTGCAACCTAGGCGTCATATTTGGCCCTGAAATCAGCTTCTGCGGCATAACTAAAACCGCCTATTTCCACCTCTAATACTGCCCGCCTCCGCCCTAGCCTCAGCTCATCGCTGCAACCCTCATCCATGCCTTTGTTACCTCTAGACTTGACTACTCCAACGCATTCCTGGCTGGCCTCCCTACGTAAACTTGAGCTCATCCAAAACTCAGCAGCCCGTGTACTAACATGCACCAAGTCCCGATCACCCATCACCTCAATGCTCGCTGACCTACACGGGCTCCCAGTCAAGCAACGCCTTGATTTCAAAATTCTCATCCTTGTTTACAAATCCCTCCATGGCCTCACCCCTCCCTATTACTGTGATTTCGTTCAGCCTCACAACCCCACGAGATGCTCCTCAAATTCTGCCCGATTGAGCATCAACCATCAGTGGCTGTGCCTTCAGCTGCCTGGGCCCTAAGCTCTGCAACTCCCTCCCTAAACCTCTCCGCCTCTCTACCTCTCTTTCCTCCTTTAGGACGCTCCTTAAATCCTACCTCTTTGGCCAAGCTTTTGGTCATCTGCCGTAATTTCTTCTTATGTGGCTCGGTGTCAAATTTATCTGTTTTGTCTTAAAACACTGCTGTGAAGCACTTTGGGACATTTTACTATGTTAAAGGTGCTATATAAATACAAGTTGTTGTTGTTGTATTCTACCTAAAGAAAATTCACTCGGCAGACTCACATGACAGTGACTCACTTTGTTAAAAATAAATCCAACAGTTGTTTACAGCACTGTTGATTAAGATACTGTATCTGACTAAGATTACATATACACTGGTGTCTGTAAAGTAACCTAGACCACGGAGATATTCATTACAAAAACTGGATATGATATAATTTGTCAAATATCTCAGCTGGATACAATCCACTTCAATGACATATCTGGCAGACCTGGCCATGGTGAGAGCCCTTTATCTTAATCAGGATTAACATCCTTCCTATCCTAGATACTCCCAACGCAAATCAAAAGTTAGGTAGTACCCAGAGCCACAGTTGACACTGAACTTTTTAAAGAAAGAACTTGCATTTATACAGCTTCTTTCACGACCTTAGGATGTCCCAAAGCACTTTACAGCCAATTAAGTACTTTTGAAATGTAGGCACTGTTTTTTGTTGTATTATAGCACAGGAATCAGCATGCAGGATATCAAAGCATGCTGATGTTTACTCAACATAATCATTATCATAGGCAGTTCCTCGAATCGAGGATGACTTGCTTCCACGTCAAAAAGTTCACAGATGTTTCAATGAAGGACCTAAAATTCCAGGTCCCGAACTAAATCTTGAAGTGTGGAAGATGCCTGTGCGTGGATTTTTTTTAAACGTGTGGTGGCCGTTACACACCAGCCACCAAACGGGCTTGACAGAGCTAGGTCTTGGTCCAGTGACAAGGATTAACCAAGACGACTGGAGACCAGCTCTGCTGCACAGACCTAGTGCACACACATATCGCAGTGTGGGCTGACCCATGCTGCCCCTGGGCCCTCGCCTTTTCTGGGCCCCGACATAATGCAAACCATCCAATGATAGAGTAGTTGCACAAGTGGGTCTTTTCTGATTGGAACACCAAATATTGCGATTTTCTTTAAACAGAATAAGATATGGTACATTAGAATCCTGCGGGATAGAACTGGGCAGGTCAGATACAAAAATCTGCAAGATAGACTGCATCATTATTCACTACACAATAATATAAAACTATTCTATATTATAAAAAGGATATAGAGGCACTGGAGATGGTGCACACATGATTTACTAGGATACCAGAACGGAGAAGTTACAGCTATCAGGGAAGATTGAACAGGCTGGAGCTCTTTTCTCCAGAAAAGAGAAGACTGAGGGGTCACCTGGTAGAGGTCTTTAAGATTATGGAAGGGTTTGATAGGGTAGACGTAGAGAGGATGTTTCCACTTGCGGGGAGACCAGAACTAGGGACTTAAATATAATACAGTCACTAATAAATCCAATAGGGAATTCAGGAGAAACTTCTTTACCAAAAGAGTGGTTGAAGTGTGGAACTCATTGTCACAAGGAGTGGTTGAGGCAACAGCGTCGATGCATTTAAGAGGAGGCTGGATAAACACATGAGGGAGAAAGGAATAGAAGGATATGTTGCTGGGGTTAGATGAAGAAGTGGGGGAGGAGGCTCATGTGGAGCATAAATACCGGCATGGACCTATTGGACTGAACGGCCTGTTTCGGTGCAGTAAAAACTATGCAAGGGGCAAAACCCAAATGTGACAACTCGGATGCATCACAACATCAAGGAGTTTGCTCTGTTTGTAGATTGTATTGTATTGATATTCATTATATATTATTCTGGACCAATCGAGGATGGAAATTATGTGAACAAGAATATATTAGAGATGTACTGTAGAATAGGAAAGTCACATTTATATGCAGCTGAGCTAGTAACCATAGCAACTCAACTACTCCAAAAGCAACATACCACACTTGTATCTGAAGGGTGGATAGGGCTGAATAACTATGAGAGCTACTAATGTTATTTAGCTCATAATTTAATAGAATTAAATCTCAATCCTTGGGAGCAGCTTTCTGGTTGGAAGAAACAGTTTTGCCTCACTGTTTATAAAATTGTGTAACATTATTTTATTCTGTTCAATACATCAGGTTCTTCATTTTAATTTCTACTGAATTTCACAACTGGATTTCCAGATTTTGAAAGTATTCCTACTCAGAATTTAGTGAATTCTTCCCTCATTTTAAATCTATGACCTCTGGTTATCGACCCACTTGCCAGAGGGAATAGTTTTTCTCTAGTTACTCTATCAAAACCTCTTATCATCTTGAAAACCTCTATTAGGTCACCTCTTAACCTTCTCTGTTCCACAGAGAACAGTCATAACTTTTCCAACCACTCCTCATAACCGAAGTCCCACATCCCTGTTAGCACCTTGGAGCTAAAAGTGGCGGACCACCCAATCCTCGGTGGTCTTGCAGTGGTCAGTCAATCTTCACCGCCCGGTACCGCTGGGGCGGAATGTTGGCAACATTGGTGCGGGCGGTCTGAGTGATGCATCAGCGGAGTGCGAAGGACGGTCTGCTCTGGCGGTGCAGGGCAAGTTGGCTGGGACTCGGGACTCTTTGGGTCGCAAGTTCTACGCACACGTGCTCATCCATCGACCTTCACCCCCACACCCCCTCCCCCCCTGCCCCCGAGAAGGCCAGAGACTTCCGATGTCGGATCGCAGGTAAGTGTAGATTTTTTAATAGTTTTGCGCAGTGTTTTTGATTTATTTATAATACTTATATTATTTATGCTACCAATTTTGGACTTCTGGGCGGTCTGTAGGGTGCTCCGTGTGGGTGGACAGTATGAATTTCCCGCCGGGCGATATGTAGGTATTTTTGGATCAATTTTGCGATTTTGGACGGTATGTCGGCGGTCTGCGGGCGGTTATTCCAGCAATTTCGGGCCCCTTGTTTATCCTCTACTCCAACTGAGGCCTAATCAGTGATTTATAAAGTTCTAACATGATCTCTTTGCTTTTATATTCTACTCCTCTATTTATACACCCAAGTAACCCATATACCTTTTACCACCTTATCAACTTGTCCTGCCACCAGGATTTTTGTATATGGACACCAAGGTCTCTCTGCTCATCTACACTTTTCAAAATCGTGCCATTTATAGTCCACTGTCTTTCCATATTAGTCCTCCCAAAGTGAATCACTTCACACTACTCCGCATCAAACTCCATTTGCCATGCTTCTGCCCATTTCACCATCCTGACTATGTCATCCTAAAGTCTATAACTATCCTCATCACTATCTACTACTTTCGCAAGTTTCACATCATCTGCAAACTTTAATGCTACTCCCTACAGTCTAGGTAATTTATAAAAACTGAAAAGTGTAACCGACCCAAAACTGACCTTTGGTGAGCACTACTGCAAACCACCTCCCAGTCTGATAAACATCCATCCACCATCACCCTTTGCTTCCTGCCACTGAGCCAACTGCGTATCCACACCGCTATTTTTCCCAATTCTATGGGCATCCATCTTCTTAATAAGCCTCCTGTGTGGCACTTTGTTGAAAGTCTTCCGAAAGTCCATATATACAACATCTACTGCACTACATTGATCAACCTTCCCTGTTACCTCATATAAGAATATCAATGAATTCAATCAAGTTAGTCAGGCACGATATACCTTTAACAAATCCATGCTGGCTCTCCTTGATTAACCCAGGCCTTTCCAAATTAAAGTTTATTTTGTTCATGATAAAGGATTCCAAAAGCTTCCCCAGCACCGATGTTAGTCTGATTGGCCTGTAGTTTCTTGGTTTATCCCTCTCCCCTTTCTTGAATAGTGGTATAACATTAGTAACCCTCCAGTCCTCTGGCACTACTCTTGTATCCAATGAAATAGCCTCTGCTATTTCTATCTTTGCTTCTTTCAGCAACCGAGGATGCATTCCATCCAGACCAGGTGATTTAACAACTTTCAGTTATGCTAATCTTTTTAGTACATCTTCTCTATCTATTGCTATCCTGTCCATAACTTCCCTCTCCTGTTTTAGTGTAAGCTTCATATCATCCACTTCCTTTGTGAAAACAGATGCAAAGTTCCCACGAAATTTAAAAAACTAAAATATAAAAGCTGAAAATTAAGCATCGCCAATGTAATACTCAGATGTCTACCCCAACATTAGCTTTCAATGAAACGCCCCCCCAAAGGTTCCCACCCCCAATCATAGAATCACAGAATAGTACAGCACAGAAGCAGGCCATTCAGCTCATTAAGTCTACACTGGTGTTTTTCTCCACATGAGCAACCTAATCAAATCCCACTTTTCTGCTCGCTTCCCATACTCTTTTAATATTCCTCCTTTTGACTCTACTTCCATTTTTATAGTCACTTTTGTCTCACCTTTATATCTTTGCTGGCTTTTTCCTTACTCACTGAACAAAGCAGAATAATGAACACGATGGCTATTTCTGCCAAACAATCTCAGTGACTATTTCCCTAGTTCCCAGGTGGCCTGGAAAGCCTGCAGAAAGGATCAATTGCAGGAAATCCTATATCTGTTCCTTGGATCAGAACTTTTGGAGCCATAGCATTCTCTGGCCATCAGGGCGGGCAGGAAACCTGCTCCTATGTGCTCGAGCCAGAATCTAGGTCGCCTGTGACAGCGGCAAGGAATAAGGAACTACTAGCCCTGTCTTGACACCTCTCCTGGACTGCAACGCTGAGCTAAGAAGAAATCCATGTAATCATTCTGTGGTATATCCAAGCACTGCGGTTACACCTTTTAAAATAGGATACTCTCGTCGTAAAGTTACATTTACAAAATCCACTGAAGCAGATAATCTGCGAATGCTGACGTGCTGTCTGCTTCTGTACTGTCACAGATCACTTCCATTAATAGTGCATCTGTTAGTAATTTAGCTACTATTTGGTTCCTACCAAAGCAACGAGAGAACAATACTTTAAAACCTGTCGAAATTGAACGATGTCTATTTTACGTGCAGAGTGTACTGTTATACTTACAGAACTGGTTCGAGACCTGGACCGACTTAAAATGGTGTAGTGATGCAGTGCTGAGTTCTACTGCGGGCCCCACGTCACTCCATCTAGGCAGAGCACCAACATCCAAATAACAGCTAATCTTTAGCATAGAGCCAATGGAACTGTTGGCATTTGGCTAATGCTAACAATACTAGAGATAAATTTAAGAGTTTCCCAGATGGCTTGACGAATGACTAGGAATTTTTTGAAGTTTACTTTGCATTGGTTGCAGATATAGTGTAATTGATGTGAAGACAAAGGGTTGAGAGGCTACCTTCCTAAGATGGTCAGAAGCCCACCTCTTCTTACCATAATTTGATTCAACATCAGTTCAGCAACTAATTACACTACAAAATTTGTTTCGATGCAACAATGGAATTCGATTAATGCAAAAGCTGAAATATAAGGGCCATTACACTAGAGCAATTAACGTTAGAACAAAAATATTGAAAACAGTAAACAACAGATGATATTTAGGTTAATGCATTCCTGGCAACTCTTCATTCAAAGTACATTCAAATCTATAGAACTAAACATTGCTCAGCAAAAAAAAATGACTGAAAGAGCTATCCAATTAGTACAAAGAGTCAGCACAGGTATGGTGGACCGAATGGCCTCCTGTACTGTACGATTCTATGATTCAATGTGTTACAGCTCTTGTTTTGTGTTAGCTGTGGCTCAGTGGGTAGCACACTCACCTCAGAGTCAGAAGGTTGTGGGTTCAAGTCCCACTCCAGGGACTTGAGCACATAAATCTAGGCTGACACTCCAGTGCAGTGCCAAGGGGGTGCTGCACTGTCGGAGTTGCCGTTAAACCAAGGCCCCTTCTGCTCGCTCAGGTGGACGTAAAAGATCCCATGGCACTATTTCAAAGAAGAGTAGGGGCATTATCCTTGGTGTCCCGACCAATATTTATCTCTCAATCAACGTAACAAAAATAAATAGATTATCTGGTCATTATCACATTGCTGTTTGTAGGAACTTGCTGTAAGCAGATTGGCTGCCACGTTTCCTACATTACAATAGTGACTATACTTCAAAAGTACTTAATTGGCTGTAAAGCGCTTTGAGATGTCCGGTGGTCATGGAAGGCGCTACAGAAATGCAAGTCGTTTTTTCTTGTTTTAACATTGCTGTACATTATAAGCAGCACTAGTAATTTTCTGTGATAAGTTATCACTCAGAATCTGGTGGGCGAGAAATCGTGCAGCACCAGTTAAGTGTAGAAATTTGCAGGACTGGTTTGATCAAGCGATATTGCTGCATTCAGTCCAGCTAACTTTTGCTGCTCTGCGGTGCTGCACCAATCACAGTCTAAAATCAACCCCAAACCAACATTAAAAGGTAAAGGCCCCGATATTGGTGGCCTTACCGCCCACGGCCACCGAGTTTGGCTGCCGTTTTCCTTTCGCTCCCAGTTTCCACGTGGGCTGGAGCGGGCGGGAGGGGAGCACCGCTGGGAACCGCCCGCTGACGACCTCTGGCAGTCAAGTTGTGTAAGTAGCCTCCCGCCCGCCAAGCTGCCAGATTGGTGCGGGCGGGAGTCGGAGCCAGCAGGGGGAAGGACCGCTACGTGGAGGTTGTTCTTCTCCCGATGGGTATGAAGACCCGCAAAAGGTTAGTGAACATCTTTAACTTTTTTTTTTACAGTGACTTACCTGGATGGGGTCCCCTGAAAGTGTTTTGGTGAGGTTTTTTTGTGTGATGTTTTTACTTTTCAGATCTTTCACCCTCCCTGGGCCCAACTCCATCCTTGGCGGCACTTGGACAGCAAGCTCCTTTCCCACCGAGATTGAGAGCTCCCGCCCGCTGCCGCCCAGATTTACAGCGTAAGCCGTTATTTTGCCACCAGGCAGTACTGCCACCTTTTTTAGAGGAATCTTTCAGGCAAAGTACCGCCCGGACTCTCAGCGGTCCTTTGGGCGGCAAATGGGCGGGCCTTGCAGCTCATGAAAACCTGGGCCAAAGGAATCATCTTCAACATTTAAAAGTCTGATTGGATACCGATGGAGTACCTGCAGGTGGTCTAATGCAAAAAGATGATCAATCGGGTAATTGTTCCGGACAGTCCACAAATCCCAGTACAGTATCTACCCGGAGACATTACTCAACCTACTAAATTAATTAGGCTTTTCAGAAAATGCATCTAAAAAAAAGACACATTTTTAGATGTACAGTAATCATATTTTGATGTTTAGTTCTGTAGATTTTTCAGATTCTACTCTGTGACGTTTAGCATTAAAGTAAAACAGTATTTGTGTATTCTATACTAAAATGGTGTACTATAATGAAATGCAAATTGAATACAGTATTCAGAAACTTAGAGGCAGCAGAAGGTATGTGCAACCATTCCAGCAATTCATTGATTTAAAGTAGAACACATTGCTTACAATACAATACACACACACACACCTCACTTTGGATCACAAATGTTCCAAAAAAAGTACCTGGGTTCAAGTTCCACTCCAGGAACTTGAGCACATAAATCTAGGCTGACACTCCAGTGCAGTGCCGAGGGAGCGCTGCACTGTCAGAGGTGCCGTCTTTCAGATGAAATGTTAAATCAAGGCCTCATCTGCTCTCTCAGGTGGACCTAAAAAATCCCATGGCACTATTTTGAAGAGCAGGGGAGTTATCCCTGGTGTCCTGGCCAACATTTATCCCACAATCAACATAATAAAAACAGATTATCTGGTCATTATCACATTGCTGTTTGTGGGAGCTTGCTGTGCGCAAATTGGCTGCCGCGTTTCCTACATACAATAGTGACTACACTCCAAGCGTACTTCACTGACTGTAAAGTGCTTTGAGACGTCCGGTGGTCGTGAAAGGCGCTATATAAATGCAAGTCTTTCTTTTTTATAATGCTCCACGCCCCCATTCTGGATTTTGAATTTGTTAACAACCACACGCAAGAACTTCTGTACAACAGAGATACTTCAGATAATTGCAGACACAGAGTCATATGGCAATAGAACAGCTGAGTGTGAGTTCGGTGAGGTTCCAGAAAAAATGGACAGCATTCCATATGAAAAAAATGTAAACATGGACTGTCATCAGCTTTTCCAGAATTGAAGAAAAAAGTATGTTGAAATGGGTTAATGGGAGGCAGCAAGGAAAGCAGGATCAGCATGACTGAACTCAGTTAAAGTTATATTTCTGACTAAAAACATGGACACATCTTTAAGGCATCTAGGGGCTGGAGGGAAAGATTTCTGTGGCAGTATGGATCTATTAGGAATGCCCTATCGCCACACAGAAACTTCCCACCAACTTCAAAGAGGACGCTGATGATACCAACATGCACGCTCCTGTGTGCGAATCTTGATTATTAAGAATAAGGGTTTCCAAATGTTTTTTTCTGTAATGGTCCTGTTTCCATTTTTGTTTGGCATTACTTCTTGTAATTATACAGCTTTGATCACTCCGTGCAGCTCAATAAGACTGAAATATATAAGATTTTGAGGGAGATTGAGAAGTAGGTGCTGAGAGGTTGTTTCCCCTGGCTGGAGAGTCTAGAACTACCATCATCATCATCATGCGCAGTCCCTCGGAATCGAGGAAGACTTGCTTCCACTCCTACAATGAGTCCTTAGGTGGCTGAACAGTCCAATAAGAGAGCCACAGTCCCTGCCACCGGTGGGACAGAGAGTTGTTGAGGGTAAGGGAGGGTGGGACAGGTTTGCCTGTGCTTGATTTCTGCATACACATGGCGATGAGACTCGAGGCGCTCAGCGCCCTCCCGGATACACTTCCTCCACTTAGGGCGGTCTTTGGCCAGGGACTCCCAGGTGTCGGTGGGGAAGCCACACTTTATCAGGGAGGCTTTGAGAGGGTGTCCTTGTAACGTTTCCTCTGTCCACCCTTGGCTCGTTTGGCATGAAGGAGTTCAGAGTAGAGTGCTTGCTTTGGGAGTCTCATGTCTGGCATGCAGACAATGTGGCCTGCCCAGCGGAGCTAGTCTAGAACGGGGGGGCATAGTCTCAGGATTAGCCATATAAGACCGAGATGAGAAGGAATTCCTCACTTAGAGGGTCGTGAATCTTTGGAATTCTTTACCCCAAAGGGCTGAGAATGCTGAATCGTTGAGTATATTCAAGGCTGAGATAGATTTTTGGACTCTGGGAGAATCAAGGGATATGGGGATCAGGCAGGAAAGTGACATTGAGGGGATCAGCCATAATCTTATTGAATAGCGGAGCAACAACAACTTGTATTTATATAGCACTTTTAATGTAGTGAAACGTTCCAAGGCGCTTCACAGGAGTATTATGAGATTTAAAACATTTAAAAACAAGGCGGAGGTTCGAAGGGCCGTATGGCCTACTCCTGCTCCTTATGGTTCCATCCTTTTTAATTTTCCTGTTAATTATATCAATTTTAGTATCCATGTATCATGTACACCCCCTCACTTTAGAATTTTAACTTGGGAAACATTACGTATTATATATGGTTTTCCTGACTGATGTATTCTTTTGCGTCCTTTAACCAAAGCAGCAAAGGCTTTAAGCTCAGCTCAGCCACAGTTCTTTTTATTTTAGTTCTATTGTTTGCTTAGACAATCCAAAAGCAATGTGGTGCCACTGCAGGTGGCATTTGGTCAAGAGAGCTGAGTAGCCCTGAAGAAATAAAATGAGCCACTAGGATTCCTCACTGTACAAGCTTACACTGCAAAATTACAATGAGGGAGAAATATAAAGTGGAAATTATTTTTTACTTTATTAAATAATTTTATGTAAATATTCAAACATACTGCAAAGACAGCAGATTTAATACCGATTTTCCAGACTGTGGCTGAGATAATTGGCCTCCAACAACCACATTAATCTTTTTTGTGCCAGGTATGATGCCAGCCAATTTCCCCCTCATCTCCATCAACTTCATCTTTACTAGGGCTCCTTGGTGGCACTTAGTTGAATGCTGTCTTGATGTCAAGAGCAGTCACTCTCACCTCCCCCTGGAATTCTAGTCTTGTGTCCAAATTGAACATCGGTAAGCAGGTTATTGGTGACTAAGTGCCGCTTGATAGCACTGTTGATGATTCCTTCCTTCACTTTGCTGATGATTGGGAATAGGCTGAATGGGTGATAATTGGCTGGGTTGGCTTAGTTTTGTTTTTTTGTAGACAGTGTGTACCTGGGCAATTTCCACATTGTCAGGTAGATGCCAGTGCTCCAAGCTGTACTGGAACAGCTTAGCTCGGGCACATGGCTAGTTCTGGAGCACAGATCTTCATCACTACGCCCAGGATGTTATTGAGACCTGTAGCCCTTGATGTACCCAATGTATTCCGCCATATCTCAAATTAGCTGAAGACTGGCAACTATGATGGCGGGGACCTCAGGGAGAGGCCATGAAGGATCATCCATTCGGCACCTGGATGAAATTGATTGCACGTGCTTCAGCCTTGTCTTTTGCACTCATGCTGGGCTCCACCATTGTTGAGGATGGAGCTGTCCTTCTCCCATCAGTTTCTTAATTGTTCACCAACATTCGTGACTGGATGTGGCAGGGTTACAGAGCTTTGACCTGATTTGTTAGTTGGTTAGCTCTGTCTATAGCTTGCTGTTTAGCATTCACGTGGTCCTCTGTTGTAGCTTCACCAATTTGGCACCTCATTTTTAGGTATGCCTGGTGCTGCTCCTGGCATTCTCTTCTACACTCCTCATTGAACCAGGGTTGGTCACCTGGCTTAATGGTTATGGAGGAAAGAGGAATATGCTGGGCCATGAGGTTACAGATTGTGGTCATATACGGTTCTGCTGATGGCCCAGAGTGCCTCATGGAGTCCTAATCTTTAGCTGCTGGATCGTTCTTAATTGTTCGAAGGGTCATCGGCCTGAAACGTTAACTCTGTTTCTCTCCACTGATGCTACCTGACCCGCTGAGATTTCCAGCATTTTCTGTTTTTATTCCAGATTTCAGCTTCCGCAGTATTTTGCTTTTGTATTACTGTTCTTAATTTATCCTAGTTAGCATGATGGTAATGCAACATGGGAGTTGTTCTCATTGTGAAGAGAGTTCATGGTCTTTATGAGGACTGTGCGGTGGTTGCTCCTACCAACGTTGTCATGGACAGATACATCTGCGACAGGTAGATAAGTGAGGATGAGATCTAGTAGTTTGTTCCTTCGTATTGGTTCTCTCATCACCTTTTGCAAGCCCAGTCTGGCAACTATGGCCTTCAGGACTTGGCCAACTAGGTCAGTGATGATACTACTGAGTTACTCTTGGTGATGGACATTAATGTCCCACTCACAGTACACTTTGTGCCCTTGCTACCTTCAGTACTTCCTCCAAGTGGTGTTCAACATGGAGTTCATCAGCTGAGCAAGGGCAGTAGATGTTAATTAGCAGGATGCAATGAGGGGATAAAGAGACAGAAGAGGTGAAAAATCAGGTAGGGCCTGGAACCACTGGGTCCCCATTCAGAAGAGGACTCAAATGCCAAATTTCCAATGGGGACTGGTTTAAGTAGAGCTTCCATCCACCCCATACAAGGCCCGTGTCATCAAAAAGAGGCGGGGTTTGGTGGAGTGGCTTCCTCCATGAAAATCCACAGCTCCCGCCTTCTTTGCGCTCAGCGATCCGGATGCCTGAAAAGAAACAGCCATCTTGTGTGGCCAGAAATAAGGCGCATTGTGGTCTCCAGGACGGGGTCATAGACAGCAATCAGGAACGGAAATTCCAGCTGAAATATTTACACTTGCTTGGCCCAGGAGAACTGAGGCCTGTTGTAGCCTCCTACTGTTATCCCAGCTGACCAGTTAACTAAGCATAGACCTGGAATTAAAATTGCGGGAATTTATGCTCTCCAAGGCTTTGTGCTTCACCTAGCAATATTTTGTTCAATTATTCACGCATTGGCAGCCCCTCGCTTGTATTTTCTCGCAATTCTGCCAGTTTTCAGCAAACTGAAAATACAGAATATTGTGGAAATGTGAATTTTGTAGGTTCACACAGCATTGTCATGCTCTCTGTGAAATAAAATATTAAATGCTGTAATATTATTGGTGAGGTACAGCTTTAAATAAGCTCCACTTTAGACCTGTGGAAAAAAAAACTATATTCAAAAAATATTTGGCCTCACCAGCTTTTATTCTCCCGGGAACTTGTTGTCCTTTAACATGTTTTGTCATGTTAGACCAGTGGTTATTATAATTTAGTACTGAATAGGTCACTTCCTGACATTCAATAAGTGCAGAGCTGGGGTGAGAAGGACATGCTAATATACCAATGGCAACGGTTCAAAAATAATTGGTACAAGTATGAGCCACAAAGTTGGTCATTGTATCAACATACCAGCCAAGCCTTTGACAATACTGTTTGTGTTCTGCGGGCAACAGAAATCAGCAATGGTAAATTTGTTTTGCTACAAAGGCCCTGGCAGCACGCTGGCAGCCCTTCACCGAAATCATTTGGAAACTCTCAGCACTGAAGAGATATATGTTTTACACAAATAAAATGCACAACCTCTGCCTGGAGTAAATCATAATGATATCCTCAAATTCAAACACTTTCTTCATATGAAAAATAAAGGAATCTGAAGAAACAATTATCTTGAAAATCATTTCAAAAGATAGAATATATTGATTTTCCTGAGTATAGTAGCCTGCATTATACCACAAGAAATCCATTACAAAAAACAGCAGATCCAATTGACACACTTAACAATATCAATAATAATCTGTACTGATTTGCAACTTTCACAGATAATAATTTTATCAGCTATTTGAAGGATTTACAGTTTCAACTTCTAAAACATGAAAATACCAATGATCTCAACACAAGTTATGATGATATGAATTTGTGGGACACACAACATAGAGAGGCTGCACGAGATGACAAAGGAGAGGGGGGGGGGGGGCATGAACATGGGTAGGAGAGTTTATTTGGAGGGAGGACAGAAGGGCAGTGAAATCAGAGGCGTGTAAGGTGAATTGCGATGGAAATGGAAATCAAAGAGGATGAGGAGTCACCCGGTGCAGAGCCGGATGAGGAGAGTACATCTTGGTGAGAAACTCAGGATGGGGTTTGGGGGCGTGGTATTGAACAAATTATTTTAAAGGAGAGGGGTGGAACAAAGTGAAGTGCTCAAAGGCGAAGAAGGTCCCAGCAAAGTAGGGGAGAGACTAAGGCGTAATTTGGTGATCAAGACGACACTGCCATTACAGCAGCTTGAGGATGTAGGTGGTGAAAAATATAGCCGGGGGGGGGAGGCTTCAGTAAGGGGCAAGGTGTTGCTACCTAAGGTTGTGGATGGAAAGGGCCCTGTTTGCAAGTGAAGGATCATTCTGGAGAGCAAGGTGGGCATCATGTATTTGCTTCATGGGTTCTTTGCTTAAGAATTCATAGCAACACATTGCTATTAAGAACTAATTGGTTTATTAACAAAGGTTTAACAATCACACTACACATTACCAGTTCATCCACTAGGCTCACAACTGCATGCCTCATCGTGGATGACCTAGACCCAACTAACTGGAGTTTTATTGAGTCTTGTGAACATCATGCAAGTGGTTAAGTCACTCACAATGCAACAGCTCTACAACTATTTTGAGTTGTATCAGTAATCAAGTGCCCTCTGATTAAAGGGGGGGCACACTCCAAAAAAACTTTTCAGGTGCCCCCTTGTTTTTTTTTTTGGGGGGAGGGGTTTTGAGGGCACCAAAACAGAAATTATACAAGTGCCCCCTGGCTAAAAGAGGGGGGGGGGCACTAAAACTGGCAAATTAAAACAAATTAAACTTTAACCATTAAATTCAAATTCAAATTTGGTTGCTGGGGGTGATGATGCCAACAACTCTATAACTATTTTGTTGTAAGACAATAAACAAGTGTCCCCTGATTAAAGGGGGGGCACACTCCAAAAATTTTTCAGGTGCAAACCTGTGAGCATACTCACAGGTGCATACATTACAGCGGGGAACAGCAGTGACTGTTGATCGGGTGGCAGAGTCCAAGGGGACAGTGGTTGGTGGAGTGAGCATAACTGAAGAGAAGTTCGTGAGATTAGCCCCTAGCAGGCATGTTGGACAGGAAGGTCAACGTGAGAGGAGGATGAGTCAGTTGGGGTTGCGGTGAATTAGAGTTAAATCAGGTGCAGAAAGAGAAATAAATAGCGGGAAATAAAGATTGGATGAAGATGAGGGGAAGAGGAAAAAAAAGACAGAAAGCAAAAGAAAGCATTTAAAAATGTATATTTAAAAATTTTTTTAAATCTCTAAGAAGAATTGACTACACGCAGGAATGAGACGCAACAGTTTAAATTGTTCCTTTTCTGGGCTGCATTAACAATTGCATTGCATTAACATTGCATTAACAATTACCACTTCGTTAAAAGGGTACTTACAATGTTAAGTACGTGCCCCAACTTTCTGCAACAAGTTTAATGGATATTAAATGTGCAAATCCAGCAAGTTCTTAAAATTATCCAGGGAGTTGTGGGCGAGCTTCTGTTGGTGTGAAGCAAATGGCAGAGTGGCGTAAATCGTACCTCTTCTTTGCTTGAACTTGCCGATTTCCGCTTTAATAACGGCAGGGGCTGTGAACTTGCCGTTATTTGTCCAGCAAGATATGCACTGATATTTCACTTTAAACAATAAAAACTAAAAGAAGAAAAAAACCCTGTTAAAACTGATCTAGTTGGGAGGAATCTACTTTGCATCTAACTGGTGGCGTTTCTGATATTGAAAATGCTCAGAGAAAGTCAATGAATCCAGAATACGGAGATGGCTTTTAGTAACGCCCTAGGGAATAGCTTGTTCCCAGCAATCCTGATGGATTTAACAATCTTAAATGCTTGGTGAATGTTGTTACTATGGCCTAAACGTACAGCATTAACCTCTGACATGCCCCCTTATGACCTTGCTCATATCCCCTCAGGCTATATTGTCATCATAAATGTTTTCATTCAGTCCTGTGAACATTCCTGTCCTCTTACCCTGATCCCGCAGACTGGTTTTCCATTAGGACTACAAAAATACAATCAGCAACAATTTCTCACACAAGGAAAGTTCCATAACTCACACCAAAAGACAGTCTTATTAATGTTTCATTTTAAATTCACAAAATGAGTGAGCAAGAATACTATCAGCAGTTTAAAAAATATTCTTTATAAATTGCAGTTTAGGTATAAAATTCAGATGGACGTAAGTAATACAACCAAAGTTCATTTCTAAACAATTCATTTCCTGTGCAAGTCCCAGTCCTTTTATATTTTACTGTTTCGAGGCAATATTACCAACTATCCCATCCCTCTACGAATAACATTGATCTGTCGGGTGATCGATGAGCAACGTTTCTGAATATGTTAACCATCACAGATCAAAGAAGCCAGAATCGGACTCTGCTATTTGAATGTAATGTTACTACACTTATTTTCAGCTAAGACAGGCAAACTCCCCCGCCAGACGCCTCATCACTGGGATGGTTTGCACCATTTAATGGATACACTCACAGGAACACATTCACTGCCTATACATCATATTGCGTAAATAAGAGGACCAACCTAGCAATAAGGGCATCCGCTGTACGTTTGATCACCAGATGCACTGCTACCTTAATGTTTCTAAGTTCCCTCCCTCCCTCCCTAAACAATCTGTAGCACAATGTAGGCTAACAATACTGTACAACACCATCAATCTCTAGTAAATCAACACAGTTGTTCATGTGCACACAATTCAAAATGATTTTAATTCCAAACTAAGAAATTTGTCCCTAAAGTCATAGAAAAGACAAACATTCACCTGATTTGAATTTACTTCGTAACACAATGGACCTCTCTGGTTCCAGGAGAGCCATCTGCTAATCCCTGAAACCTCACAGAATCCCGATACTTTGCTTCTGATTTGTAAATGAGTTCCATTGAAGTAGGTAGAAAATATGTCAGGCATTCCAGTATGCACACCAAAAGCCTGGAACAGTACTGCAGGAGTCTGCTTTTGAGAGGCAGACCAAGACCTGGCTGTTGCGAGAGTACCAATCAGATCAGCCCCGATACAGAAAGCAGTCGGTGAGTCAGTTTCAGCCCCCTCAGGAATCCTGCCAGACACCAATTATCACAGGAACTGCTGCTTTTACACACACATGATCTTGAAGGTCCTTGCAGTTTGTGATTCCAACAGAAAGATTAAGCCATTGCTTTCCTGCATTGGCACATCACCTCGTAAAACTGCTACAAAAACGGCAGTTCTCATCAAGCCATTTCATTCCAATCAGTTTTTCTCTCTCACAACGAGCTGGGAGCCCACGTCAGATCCCCATTCCAGCACTGCTCCCGTACATTTTGGATAATATACTGCTCTGGATTCTCTGACAAATTGACAGCCACCGATGAAAGCTAGGCGTGCTATAACGCTGCAAAAAAATCCACATGTTTAATGCCTGATCAATCTGGCTTCTATTATGCACTCAGTCCCTGAACTCTAACTACATCTAAATCTCACTTCTAATCCAAATGATTTGAGCCGAGATTGAGAAACATGTTACAGTACAAGCTGACCACAGCTTAGTCAGGAGAATTATAAGCGGTTTCTGAATGAAAGTAGTTAAGCTGGACACAATCATAACTTTCCAATAGAAATTGCATGAATATAACAGGGAACAGGAGAGACGCCACACCCAGAGCCAAATTTTCTCAGAGACTTTTCACGTATATTAGTCAAAAATCAGCTTTTCTCAATATATTACTCTCACATCAGCTTTGGATCTGAATTTGCCCCGCTTACATTGCAAAGTGGGCTCATGAGCACTGAAACATTTCCCAGTGCCTGCCCTTATAGCAGCACTGGCACATATCTGGGGTCGGCCATCTGTCCAGTGTGCTGGCCAGGAAATGTGGGTATGATGCGGGGACCCAAGGAAAGAAAAAAAAAAACTTTTTAACAGTCATACAATTAAAAAAAAAAATGTAAAATAATTCAAAATTTATACCACCTATCAAATATTTTAAAAAGAAAAAAAAACTACAAATGCTTAAAATCTAAAGTCAAAGCAGAAAATACTGGAAATACTTTGGTCGGTCAGCATCTGGAAAAAAAAAGACAGGTCAACGTTTCAAATTTAGATCCAAAGGTTCTGATGAAGAGTGCAGCATAAAACGCCTTTTCTCTTTTCAGATTCTGATGGATCCCTTGCATTTTTAAATCAAATACATTACGTTTCTACCATTTAATAATGTTATAAGTGGATAAAGATTAACTCTGAGAACTGCAGTGTCTCTGGGAAGAAGAGCAAGCTTTGCTCACAGAAGTGAAGAACGTTAACTACTTGCATTTATAGAGCACCTTTAATGTAGTAAAACATCACAGGGTGTTAGCAGACAAAATTTGACATCAAGCCACTTGGTCAAAGCGGTAGGCTTTAAGGAGAGACTTAAAGGAGGGAGAGGTGGAGAGGCTTAGGGAGGGAATTCCAGAGCTTAGGGCCTAAGTAGCTGAAGGCACGGCCATCAATGGTGGAGCGAAGGAAATTGGGGATACGCAAGAGGCCAGAATTAAAGGAGCGCAGAAATCTCAGAGGGTTGTAGGAGGTTAGAGAGATAGGGAGGGGAATACTCACTTCATAGTCCATTGGTGCAGAAGGATTTGCAATCCTTCAAAAAGCAGCCACATACACTGAAAAGATAAACATTTATCAATCAAGGACAAAATACTAATTTTTCTGTCTGGGATAGGCAGCAATATGCTGGGACAAATACGAATTGCTCTTTCATCCTTAACAACCCCAGGCCGACATTAAATGAACAAAGCTGCATTATAAAGGCTATTCCTACAGACTGACTGGTTCTCAATTTGAGAAAGCAACAACTTTGCAGAACTATCAAACTAGACAGATGTTCAGTCGTGAGCTATACAGCTGAGGCATCATCTTGCGTTAAAACCATAACATGGTTTAAAAAAGTGTTCAAATAGATTTTAGATACACACTGCATGCCAGAAAGCTTGAATGATGCATTTCCTTCTCAGCTAATATGGTGGAATCCCTATACTCAGGAAAAATAAAGTTTCTCACGTTGTAGAAAAGCACATATAACAGATAGAGCTCTTTCTCTGTTGTTCTGTATTGTGGGAAACGGGATCTTCCATAGGTGTGGGATCATGCTCCTTGTGCAGGAGAGCGTGAAATTGTGACCTTGCACGTTAGGGGTTTGAATTTAACCCATTATGAAATGTTCTGCATCTGCCCATGTGACATCATTATTGTCTCGTCTTGACAAAATGTAACAGGGAGGAGTGATTAATTACCTGCAACTACCTGTTCCCTGTCCCTGAGCAGGTGTGCTTTTCCAAACTATTCTGTCTATGAAATAGAAGTTAGTTATAAAATGTTTACTCTGTACAATAGAAAACAGAAATATGCAACGAATAAATTACACAAATGGTGATTCATCAGCCAAGGCCATGACTCTTTTCTCTCTCAGTGACAAGTAATAAACTGCGACGCCAAGTTTTTCAGTTTATAGTTCTTATGTGGTTTCAGTTAGTTACGGATATATACCCCATTTTGGTTATAATTGGTCAATCCAGATCAATTATTTCCATTTTATTAAGTTTTGAGAATTTTACATCCTTCACTCTAACAAAAGAACAAGTTTATTGGAATCGCAAACAAAAGCTTAGTGCGCCACCATATTTTGTCAGAACTGCACCTTGTGTCATGATTGAAAGGCATCATATGGTTGTCCATTTCCAATTGTTTTTATGCTGCAGACTGTTTTGTGCTGACTGCTATGCAGGTGAGTAAACCTGTGTAAAAGTCAAGTATCCAAAGATAACCCACAGTGTTGCTAGACTCTTCCTCACTAAATTCAACATTCTTGTGCCAGGTAGGAACAGAACGGAATTTTCATTTTCAGTGCACATTGGGAATTCAGGCACATGCCACCATGATTCTACATGCATTAAGTTTTACCCTATTTAAAGATAAGTTAACAGATTTTGCTTGACTGACTGCCACATTCAGGTAGAAACATAGTACAGGTTGAACCTCCCTTATCCGGGACTCTCTTATCCGGCACCACCCCACATCTGGCACCATTCCCGGCCGCTCTGACATGAACAAATTGAAGTCCTTCCTCGCTGCCGACTCTCACAATCGCTGGCCTGACCCCGCGATCCACCGCCCCTCCCCCCCCCATGATCTCTCTGCCGCACTCCCAGCCCCAAACCAGCCAGCCCCGATATCCCCTTGCTCAGTACCTGTACTATCCAATTTAATGTGACCTCCCCTCATCCGGAAAGATCCCTTATCCAGAACAGGCTAGATCCCGAGGATGCCGGATAGGAGAGGTTCAAACTGTAGGTTGTTTGGTATTGAAACAGGCATCCGCTTCTGATCGATTTACTTATGGAACATGTTCCTAACTACTCAAAGTTCTCACCTGCACAGAGGTTTTCTCTCTAACTGGAAACCAGTGGAGAAAATCAACAGGCAATTATATCAATAAGCATCAATGCCCATTTATTTAGAGGGGCATGAAAGAGGGGCAGGATCATTTATCAGCAGGCATCACAGTCCATTTATTTATTTAAAGAATACCTACAGTGAAATGTATCTTTATTAAAAAATTCAAATGTAATTGTATTTGACTCCATTTTTATATTTAACTTATTTCAGAACCATTTTGTGATGATTTTTTTTTTGCTCGGATTGCCAGTTTTATAAATAAGAATGCTGAATACTGAGGTCAGCCAGTCTCGCCCCGTCATCTTACCTATAGCATTTTTGAGAAGATAACACATTTGTGTGCATCTTATTTCTTGGATGATTTCTCCTGAACCATTCACATTGGAAACCAGGTCATTATATGAAAACAAGCCGCACTCGGAGCTGTCAATGTTGCGGAAAGATTAGGAGCGAGATTTATGAACCAAAGAAGTGAGACAGATTGGGAAAACTCTTAAAAATACAGAACTGTGTTTACTTTTCAGAGTAGAAGGTATTAAAATAGGAATTTTAAAACCAAAATGTTTGAGTTTCAGGAATTCTAACTATTGTACTGCAGATTTTCAGTTAACATTTCTTCTCTTGTAGCTTAAAACAAATCTCAGTACTGCTGGCACTACATTGCTATCATTGAGTTGAATGGCCTGTAGTCAACATCACAGGAACTGGAATGCTAATCTCTATATTGAGATTCTTAACTTTTTTAACCAGGTCATTGGCTCAAAATTAATAACTGTTGTTAATATTCAACTTCTTATTTTTAAAAGCAATTAAAAAATGACTTGACCCTCTAGTATATAAATTGCAACTGTATATTCAATGGAACATGCACTAGACTAGAGCAGTGGCAAAACTGGTAGTTTGGTGTTGAACGCAGTCTGACAGCTAATTGGGTGTTACAGCACTTGTGAGACACAGAACTTGCTAACTTCTTCATCCCTAGAACATTAGTAGGAAGGTCATTCCCAAAAGTTAGAAGACACATATTTCACAGCTGAATTTGAATTACTGTAAACCATACTATTTCCACACCTGCATCATTGCTCAGTATTAAAGATTCTCCTGAATCTGGTTTAAATATTTTGACCTAAAATTTGTCAGACCTGTGATTGTAATGAGGCTTCAGAAAGGAGATAGAGACATGGCAAGGCAGAGGGCTGTCCAGAATCCTGGGGCACATTGACTAATAGTTCAGCTACCGATGTAGAGGTAGGATGAGGAGTGATGCAAGTACTGAGAAATTCACTGGATGGAAATGGTTTGGAGAGTTACTCAACCTGACAATGTGAAGGAGAGTAGTGGGGAAAATGTTGGAATCAATCATTAAGGATGAAATAGCAGCGCATTTGGAAAGCAGTGACAGGATTGGACCAAGTCGGCATGGATTTATGAAAGGGAAATCATGCTTGACAAATCTTCGGGAATTTTTTGAGGATGTAACTAGCAGAGTGGACAAGGGAAAACCAGTGGATATGGTGTATTTGGACTTTCAAAAGGCTTTTGACAACGTCCTGCACAAGAGATTGGTGTGCAAAATCAAAGCGCATGGTATTGGGGGTAATGTACTGACGTGGATAGAGAACTGGTTGGCACACAGGAACAGAGAATCGGGATAAACGGGTCCTTTTCAGAATGGCAGGCAGTGACTAGTGGAGTGCCGCAGGGCTCAGTGCTGGGACCTCAGCTCTTTACAATATACATTAACGATTTAGATGAAGGAATTGAGTGTAATATCTCCAAGTTTGCAGATGACACTAAACTAGGTGGTGGTGTGAGCTGTGAGGAGGACGCTAAGAGGCTGCAGCGTGACTTGGACAGGTTAGGTGAGTGGGCAGATGCATGGCAGATGCAATATAATGTGGATAAATGTGAGGTTATCCATTTTGGGGGCAAAAACACAAAGGCAGAATATTATCTGGATGGCGGCAGATTAGGAAAAGGGGAGGTGCAACGAAACCTAGTTGTCATGGTTAATCAGTCACTGAAAGTGGGCATGCAGGTACAGCAGGCAGTGAAGAAGGCAAATGGTATGTTGTCCTTCATAGCTAGGGGATTTGAGTATAGCAGCAGGGAGGTCTTACTGCAGTTGTACAGGACCTTAGTGAGGCCTCACCTGGAATATTGTGTTCAATTTTGGTCTCCTAATCTGAGGAAGGACGTTCTTGCTATTGAGGGAGTGCAGCGAAGGTTCACCAGACTGATTCCAGGGATGGCTGGGCTGTCGTATGAGGAGAGACTGAATCAACGGCCTTTATTCACTGGAGTTTAGAAGGATGAGAGGGGATCTCATAGAAACATATAAGATTCTAACAAGACTGGACAGGTTAGATGTGGGAAGAATGTTCCCGATGTTGGGGAAGTCCAGAACCAGGGGACATAGTCTTAGGATAAGGGGTAGGCCATTTAGGACTGAGATGAGGAGAAACTTCTTCACTCAGAGAGTTGTTAACCTATGGAATTCCCTGCCGCAGAGAGTTGTTGATGCCAGTTCATTGGATATATTCAAGAGGGAGTTAGATATGGCCCTTACGGCTAAAGGGATCAAGGGATATGGAGAGAAAGCAGGAAAGGGGTACTGAGGGAATGATCAGCCATGATCTTATTGAATGACGGTGCAGGCTCGAAGGGCCGAATGGCCTACTCCTGCACCTATTTTCTATGTTTCTATGTATGTTTCTATGCATAGCTGGCCTGAGTTGGAATACAGGCGAGTGCGAATGGAGACATAGGGCTGGGAAAGGTTACAGTGGTAGTGGTAGGATGGGGCAAGGCCATGAAGATATTTAAGACAAGGGCAAGGAGATTGCAATCTGGAAAATGAGGTTGGAGAGTCAATATAGGTTAGCATGGATGGGGGTAATGGGTAAATAGGACTTTGTGCAGGATAGGACATTGTCATCGCCTTTAATATCCTTTGGTTTTAGCTACTTCATTTGATTTTTGTGGAAATTTTTCTTAAACAGCAAGTACTGAGAAATTCACTCGATGGAAATGGTTTGGAGAGTTACTCAACCTGACAATGTGAAGGAGAGTTATGAACCTACACAGCAAAAATGGTAATCACAGAGGCACTCTGGTTAACCCCTGATCTTAATCCTGTTCATTTCCACAATCAGACTCAATAATCAAGCAAAAATTGCTCAGCAATGGGGAGAGGGCGAAGAAAGAGGTCAATTAAAACAATGTCAAAATGATTATCACAATTATTTGTAACCTTTTGATTTTTGAAAAGGGTACTGATGGTGAGACACTGGCTTAACTATGGGAAAGACTACGCAAGTGCAGCAGATAATCAATTGTATCAATAGGTTAATAGAGCACTACCAGGAAATGCATTTACATTCTTAATGTTTCATAATGCAGTAGCATAGTCATTTAGTTCAGCATAAGACTAATAAGGAAAATCCATCTTTTCATTATTCTTACATAAAAGTTCAATTTTCGATCTTTGTTATGATAAAAGGACAATGCTACAGAGTCCATTCACCCCCAGCCCCACCCAAGACCAAGTCAAATTCCATTATAATCAATGAAAGGAGAGTACCTGCTCTAGCAGGAGAGGAAAATAATGAATCTTGTACAAAACTTAGCAGGGAATGATGTGGTGCGCAGGGGAAGGAGGGAGATCGTTACAAACTTGGGCGGGCTGTAGCTATTTTCTCGAGTTCAGTGGCGTCTATCATTCCCTTAATCTGTCTGAGTATCTTATTTTTATGGCAGTTGGTTCACACTGCCCTGTATCCACTTGAACAATAGCATCTCCTTGTGATCTGGACCAGATACTCGGGTCTGTCGCACATGTATTTCTTCAATCTTCCCAACAGTGGACTGAGTTACCGCCAGCTATAGCGAGACTCGATATGAATCATTAAGCTGGTTAATTCCACAGTAAGGTGAAGATACAGAACAGTTATAATTGGTTTCCATCAATACAACTCGTCATCACATGATAATGAACATATTACACTACTCCATTACTGTGGGTCATCTTGCTCAACTTCAAGCTAATCACCAATTCCCCTCTGCAGTGTTCCATGCTCCTCGCAGCCCTTTGCTTCCTGACTACCTCTACAGCTTCACAGCTCTCCCTACTTTAAAAGTCTGGCCCCAATGTCTTCTTTTAATCAAACTGACTTCCCCCTCCTCAAGTAGAATCCACTAGCCTAACTTGACAAGGATCTCTGCTAATTTCAAATGAATAGAGTTGTCGCAGGGACAATGAGTGCGAATGATCACTGGAATGCTAAAAGCATCTTTTGTTGTCTCCAGGACACTGATAAGGAAGCCTCATATGAAATCTAGGGGTCTAAATTGCCCCTAATTGCGACGCCCAGGGACACTTGCATGGGAGTGAGCAGAAGCGCTGCCACGGTAGCGCCACACCCCACCGGAAACGCCCTGGGCCGCCACTCAATCGGTGATGATGTTATCGGCGTGCGCAGTGACCCCTTAGCGCCTTGTGCCGACGTTAGACACAAACCGAACCGATCTCTGCTCGTGCGACAGAAGTTAAAGGGGAGGTCAGGAGCGCCCTGCGCCACCATCTTGGTGATGTTGCCGACTCACCGCTAAGTGCGACGACTTCTTCCCTTGCGTGGTCCGGACCGCCATCATGCAGCCTGGCACTCTGTTTTGAGTGCCAAGCTGTGGCCTGGGCACCATGCCGCCCAGATAACCTAGTGGTATCTCCCATTCAGTGGTATCTCCCTCCAGCGTAAATCCCCTCTCTCCACTCAGTAGTATACTCTGCCAACCTACACCGCTTCCCTATCTTGCAGTGGCATCTTTTTTCGGCCTAAATCGACTCTTTCCCCTCAGTGGTATATCCTGCTGGCCTACACAGACACATTTCACCCCTTCCCTCAGGTGGTATCACCCACCAAAATACAGCTCCACTCCCCTCAGTTGTATCTCACCAGAGCATCATCTGCCCCGCAGGGTGTGTTGTTCAGCCCATTCCCCCCCTCCACCCCTTCAATAGTATCTCCCACTAATGTACATCTCCCTCCCCTCATGGCATCCCTCACCAGCATACTTTCCCTCCTCCCCTCTGCAACGAGTAAATATATTACAAGCAGATTTTTTTTTTAAAGCCTTTTAAGTGATTAATGGCAAACTCCAGGGTACAGTATTCTCAGACCCTAGCTGCATACTGATTTTTTTCATTTTGAAAATTTCCAATGGAAAAGAACATTAGCTTGTAAAATTTTGCTTGATTAAAAAGTGAGCAAGCAATTGTACACAAGTCATTTTTTCTCTGGTTACTGTGTCATTATGCAAGCTAATGTAAAGCTATAATACTATTATAAACTGTGACAATGAAACACAGGCCATTCATTAACTTGGTTCTTTATAATATTGAGATTGGGAACAGAAAGACAGGTTAGTGTTTATTTATACACAGTATGCACATTTAATTTAGAAAGATTACAGAAAGCCCCTAAAATAAAGCAAACGCCAATGTTTCTATAACATGACGACACAAGGTAGCCGACCCAGTTTAATCACTTTATAGATATCCCAGAATACACTTCTTAAAGGAAGAAGCTTAAATTTCCATTAAAAATACTTATTGTTGCCGACCACAATATATTAGGTTTCCATATATTAATTGAGAGAAATAAATAAGTAATATTTATTATACTTTTGCTTTATAGCTCTGTAAATATATTTTCAGCAGTTCTCCAATTTTTGTCAAAACAATTTAACTAGCTCCTGTCTTCCTCACTGTTTAAAAAGAAAGCACAGCTGTATTTATTTCAACACGTTTGCAATCAATCTCAGGATTTCTGCCAAAAACGCCACTGTTCCCAATTATCTGACCGTGACAAATATTTAAGTGACTAAAACATAGTCATGTGTCATGATCTTTTAACTATTCTTCAACAGAAATATTTTTGAAAAAGAATTACTTCAAATTCTGTGTTTTAAAGCATAGTGTATTCAGGCAAGTTTTAAAGAAAGAGTCTGAGACGGTCAGTAGTTAAGAAGTCAGGGAGCTAGCTTTGATAATGTTACTTCATAGATTGTGAACGTCTCCCATCAAACTGTCACATCATTCTCAGGTGTTGAGAGTGTGCTGATGTGAGAAGGACTCGAACCTAGACACACGTCTACGCCTGCATATTACATTGAAAGCCAAATGAGTTTCCTTGTGTGCCAGATGCATGGCACACAGATCTTTCAACCTCGTAGCCTCATATCTATTCCAACCGATCTGCCAGATGTGATACCATTGTGGTCTGTCAGTGGCTGTCTCTCCCCAGGTGTCAGATGATAATATTGCAAGATTTTAAGGTAGCCTTTAGTGTATTTTCATAGCATTTCATCTGCCTACTTCTGTCGCGATATGCATATTGTATCTCGCTGTAAAAGATAGCTGTGGGAATTCTACAAACAGGCATGCAAATGGCATGTCCACACCAATGCAATTGGATCTTTTTGATTGTGGCCCTGATTCCAGTTATATTGCAGTACTTGAAGACATCGGTGTTAGGCGCTCTGTCATAACATTTGATGCCAATGATAGGTCATAGACAGCGCAAGGAGAAATGGTTAAGTCGCTTGATTTGGCGATAGCAGATCCCGACTCTGAATCATATAGCAGGGTAGCGAAGACAACAGCTTGGTACACACCAACTTATGTTGGCAGACTACCCCTTGTTCCTCCCAGTCTCTGCTCGATCTTGCCAAATGTAGAGCTGACCCTGAATGATGTCATCATCGACTGTGGTCCGAGGTAGCATAATTTGTCCGTGACCTTGAATGGTATGTTATTTATCATAACCACAGGTGGGTGTGACTGGATGGCCAGATATGGGCCGGACTGGACTATGAATTCAGTCTTTTATAAGTTGACTGTATGGCCAAAACGCTGTATCACCCGAGCAGTCAGATAACAGTTAGGATGGCCTCGAGTGTGTGAAAAAATAACTTGCAGTCATCAGCAAAGAGCATGTCACGAACGATCATCTGCATTACTTTAGTTTTAGCACGCAACCGACAATAAACGACTTGTATTTATATAGTGCATTTCACAATCACCAGATATCCCAAAGCGCTTTACAGCTAATGAAATATTTTTTGAAGTGTAGTCACTGTTGTAATGTCTCATCCGAAAGACGGCACCTCCAACAGTGTAGCACTCCCTCAGTACTGCACTGGACTGTCAGCCTCTGGAGTGGGACTTGAACCCACAACCTTCTGACTCAGAGGCGAGGGTGCCATGAACTGAGCCACGGCTGATACGGCCACCGTTGATGGGCATAGTTGACAATGCCACCGTCTGTGCAGTATCAAATCTAAATTCCCCGTCACAGTTCTTGAACACCTCGAGCAGTACTGCAACAAATGGTAAACTGAACAGTTACCGACCGCAAATGGTGATGGCGTCTGACCTTGATCCACTACTTGGGCCATCAGACCAACAATTGGTTGTTGGGCAACGTTTACAAATCTGACAGGCCTTCTAAAGTATAGAAGAATCATGGTGCATCATTATTCAAGGAACTGAATGCCTTTGTGAAGTCAACAAAAAGCATTTTGCATTCTGGTGCTCTTTAAAGTTTTCCTGGATTTGGTGGTTTGGTTTTCTGGAAGAATTTTTTATCGCTAGTTGTTCACTGCATTTCCATCCCCAATAGAATATAACATGGGTGAGAATTTGACCTTCTGCCGATAGAAGTGGAATTCTGCGGTGACTTATTGCAACGTTCACCTTTGTGCTTGTAGAGGTGCACAATATTGGAATATTTGAAATCTTACGGCACAGTTTCATGTATCCAGATTTTTATTGAAGGGGGCAGGGAATTTCTGCTTAAGCTTGCGACACTCATGCTCTGATCACTGCAGGGATACAGTCCGAACCAGCTGCTTTTCCACTTGATATTTGCTTGATCGCAAATTGGATTTCAGCCATGTGAGGTGGGACGGCAAGCCGGTCATGCACAGGTAGTTGCGGTACGTTATTTAGCACGTCAGCAGACAATGCAGAGGGACAGTTGTGGTCTTGGTTGAAGTGGCTGGTCCAGCGTTCCAAGATTGCTGCTTCTTCAGTGAGCAACTTTGTGCCATCTTCACTCAGGATGGGAACAGTGCTGCATTATTTTGGCCCATACACAGCCTTTTGCTCGAAGAAGCTTTCCTTTTGTCAGTGGCTGATTGCAGTACCTCAGTCTTCATCTTCCATCATTTTTTCTTCCTAGAGCAAAGCTTAGTTTGTATTTGCTGCTATGAAATCTTCTTCATCAAGCAGCTTTGATCGTTAACCCAGGAAAGGTGAGCAGAATGCAAGGAAGCCAGAAGCGGATCGATTTCCTCATCGCTGTCATCAAACAAATCTTGGTTTTTACATTGAATGAAGCAAAGTATTTCCCAGAGGGGCAGTAGACAGCTTTCTTGAAGCTTGTCCAAAGTTTTCATCGTCAGTTCATAATTGTAACTTTTAAGCAAATCACTAGCTTGTCTTGGTAATTGATAAACACTTCACACCCATTGTATTGGACACTCTTTAATCTCTTTTCAGGCCTTTGAACAGAGAGAGAGATGAGACAGAGACAAGGATTCTGGCAGAGAGCTTTAGCAAAGATGCTGTGCAGGTAGTCAGGTATTTGAAACAGAAAATGCAAAGCAATGAGGCTCAGAAAAATGGCTGTGATTATGCAGGGGGTTGTAAGAAATTATTTTACATCAATCAAGACTAACCGCTGATGTGGGGAAACAGAACATGGTTATCATTTTTCTATTATTATGCGAAGTTATATTGATTGAACTAAGCGAATCTGATCATATTCGGTATGTTTACCAAATAATTTGCATAAAGTCTCAACACACCAAATGATTTCTCAGTCCGTTTTGGGGGAGATTGAAGAAGTACGTATGAAAGGCAGGAATATCCAGTTCAGCTCACTGGGGACTACAATTATTACGCCCCTATTGTAGCAGTAGATATAGAGCAATGTGAGTCACCTCCCATAAAAGCAACTTAGGCCATTGAACCCAAGAAGGCACTTACAGCAGACCCAAATTAGTAGCACTCCTAATAGAAAAGTCGTTTTCGCCTTCAATTTTAAGGTCCATCAATTTACAACAGAAAAGCAACTATTCATCAGTGTCACAAAATAGATATTATAGTGGCAATTTTGCGAGGCCCTGCTCCTACCTTACGAGCAGCAATCGCAGGAGCAGAGATGGGGCTCCAAGATCAGAGCCTCGATTCTCCAACCTCCATTTGCTCTCTAGCGAGGCTGTGCATCAGGATGCAAACCTGGCAAAATGATCCCTCCCACTTCAGTGCATGAAACTTGAGTTTAACTCAAGAACATAAAGCAGTTCATAACATTAATGACAATGTCCAGGACACCGGGAGTAGGCTGGAGAACATTTGATGGAATGTAAATGATCCTGCTTCCTACATGTGAAGGAAATTTGACCATTTCTTACAACAGTTTGTGGAGTTTTCTATTCGGGGCTACTTAACGATCAGACAACAGAGAGAAAAGCTTAACATTTCCCCACAAAGAAAATACACCGTGTAATAAAAACAGAAAATGCTGGAAATGCTCAGCAGGTCAGGCAGCTTCTGTGGAGAGAAACAGAGTTAACGTTTCAGGTCTGTGACTCTTCATCAGAACGGGAAAAATTTGAGATGTAACAGATTCTTAAGGAAGTGCAGGGGTAGGGAAAGGGGAGGGGAGGAAAGAACAAAAGGGAAGGTCTGTGATAGGGTGGAAGGCAGAAGAGATTAAAAGACAAAATGGATGATGGGCAAACTTGAGATGGTAATGAAATAAGTTAAGAAAGAAAAGATGAGTGTAGATGGGTGTGAATGGAGGAATCAACACCTGCTGCTGTGGGAAAGAGAAAAAAGTGTGGGGGGGGTTGTAAAAAAAAAAAGGGAAAAAATATGGGCAGAGGTTATGGTCTGAAATTGTTGAACCCAATGTTGAGTCCAGAAGGCTGTAAAGGGCCTAAATGAAAGATGAGGTGTTGTTCCTCGAGCTTGCGATGAGCTTCATTGGAACAGTGCAGGAGGTCGAGGACGGAGAGGTCAGAGTGGGAGTGGAGCTATAAACCTTCCTGCTTTGCCCAGCATTATAAAAAGAACAGAGTCTGAATCTAAGGAATTCCTTTGGCCTTTGGGTCAATGGGCCGTACTTAAAAAAAAATTTCTCTCACAGTTTAACATTTAAAAACAATGCCGATGTTGAATGAAGCTGCACAGACCGGGACGGTTCCAGGTTTGATCAGTGATCTGCGATGAGTTAGTTGATCTTAATTGGGATGTGATAATTGGCTTCAGCACCTCTGGGCTAGAGTGGAGAAAATCAGCCGGAATTCCCGCTCCCGATTCCTATCCAATGACCCTACTAAACAGCATGTATGTGCACATGTCAAATGTAAACAGGACAGGGCTTCATTGTGATTCTCCCCACAATCAATCACTCAAAGGGAGATGTTCTACTATTGGCACAATTGCAGCTAACGTACATCATTGCTGCTCACGTACATCATTGTTGCTCACATGCATAGAAACATAGAAAAATAGGTGTAGGAGAGGCCATTCGGCCCTTTGAGCCTGCACCGCCATTCAATAAGATCATGGCTGATCATTCCTTCAGTATCCCTTTCCCGCTTTCTCTCCATACCCCTTGATCCCCTTCACCGTAAGAGTCATATCTAACTCCCTCTTGAATATATCCAATGAACTGCCATCAACAACTCTCTGCGATAGGGAATTCCACAGGTTAACAACTCTCTAGTGAAGAAGTTTCTCCTCATCTCAGTCCTAAATGGCCCACCCCTTATCCTAAGACTATGTCCCCTGGTTCTGGACTTCCCCAACATCCGGAACATTCTTCCCGCATCTAACCTGTCCAGTCCCGTCAGAATCTTATATGTTTCTATGAGATCCCCTCTCATCCTTCTAAACTCCAATGAATAAAGGCCCAGTTAATCCAGTCTCTCCTCATATGACAGCCCAGCAATCCCTGGAATAGTCTGGTGAACCTTCGCTGCACTCCCTCAATAGCAAGAACGTCCTTCCTCAGATTAGGAGACCAAAACTGAACACAATATTCCAGGTGAGGCCTCACTAAGGCCCTGTACAACTGCAGTAAGACCTCCCTGCTTCTATATTCAAATCCCCTAGCTATGAAGGCCAACATACCATTTGCCTTCTTCACTGCCTGCTATACCTGCATGCCCACTTTCAGTGACTGATGAACCATGACACCCAGGTCTCGTTGCACCTCCCCTTTTCCTAGTCTGCCGCCATTCAGATAATATTCTGCCTTCATGTTTTTGCCCCAAAATGGATAACCTCACATTTATCCACATTATACTGCATCTGCCCACTCACCTAACCTGTCCAAGTCACCCCGCAGCCTCTTAGCGTCCTCCTCACAGCTCACACCGCCACCCAGTTTAGTGTGATCTGCAAACTTGGAGATATTACACTCTATTCCTTCATCCAAATCGTTAATGTATATTGTAAAAAGCTGGGGTCCCAGCACTGAGTCCTGCGGCACGCCACTAGTCACTGCCTGCCATTCTGAAAAGGACCCGTTTATCCTGACTCTCTGCTTCCTGTCTGCCAACGAGTTCCCTATCCACATCAGTATATTACCCCAATACCATGTGCTTTGACTTTGCACAACAATCTCTTGTGCGGTACCTTGTCAAAAGCCTTCTGAAAGTCCAAATACACCATATCCACTGGTTCTCCCTTGTCCACTCTGCTAATTACATCCTCAAAAAATTCCAGAAGATTCATCAAGCATGATTTCCCTTTCATAAATCCATGCTGACTTGATCCGATCCTGTCACTGCTTTCCAAATGTGCTGCTATTTCGTCCTTCATGATCGATTCCAACACCTTCCCCACCACCGATGTCAAGCTAACCAGTCTATAATTACCCGTTTTCTCTCTCCCTCCTTTTTTGCTGCTCACGTGCATCATTGCCACAGCAAAGCTAACCAGCAGAGCAATGAACGGACGGCCGCAATTTTCTGCTGTTACCTCATTTGAATCATTATTTGGAGATTCCCTGGGCGATGGACTTGTGCAGGAACAAGACTAATGGGGTAGATAGAAAATCTGGTCAGCAAGTCTGAATTAAAAGGACGTGTGCAGTCAAAGGTAAATGGCTGATTTCAGGATTTGGGAAAACTGATTCAACCTTTAGCTTCAAAATTAATTTCAGGTATTTGTCAGCCTTTGCCCTTTCGGGGACGGAGACGGGGACTGGGGGGGGGGGGGGCGGGGACAGGGACTGGGGGGGGGCGGGGGTAGTTGGTGGAAAGAAATGAGCAGAAATTCAGTTAAAAAGAACCAAAGGCACAAAATATATTCCATGGGCAAATGGCAGAAGTATAGCACCTGATCTCTATTTGATGGATGGCAAAATTGATGGACAGGTACATGAGGTGGGTCTGAGGAGGGTTGCCATACTTACTATTTCTGGGTACCCATCCCAGAGGACAGCAGTGCATCATTCCTGGTAGCAGGTAGTAGCTAAGCTCAACACTGTGTAGACTATCCCAAGGATCTGGCAACAGATGTAGCAGAAGGCAGCACCTTTTAAGGAATCTGGCAAGGAAAGACTGCCCATGCATCTCAATGACAGACAAAGATTGCATGCTGCAAAATGTTGCCTGGCAACCAGTTCTGGTAATCCTCACCAGTGCCATGTCCTCAGACAACCTTACAGCTCTTTTTTTGCATCTCCATGCCTCAGTAAATCACACTTTCAAGATGCAGATTATAATTGAAGATCTTGCTACATGCGCATCTACCAATGCCATAACAACTCAATTTATTGTAAAAACAACTTGGCTGCATGATGCATGGTCATCTACCACATAAAGGTCACTGACTGATAAGGGCTGATTTGAGCGTGAGGAATTCATGGACTTCTTTGTCAACAAGGTAAAGACCATCTGTTCAGTCGCCTGTGCTGCTTCTCCCCTTCCCCTTGCCCAGTCAACTAAACCTTTCCCCCGTTCCCCTCCTACACTATCCCTGAACTCCAATCCCTCTCTCTCTAGTTTCTCGCCCATCTGCCCTCTCCAAGCTCACCTTGTTCATGAGACTGACCTTCTCCTCCCTCGACTGCATTCCTATTAAACTCCTGACCATTCGACGTCTCTCCTGGGCACCATACTATTTGATATTGGAAATGATTCTCTCTCCGAAGGGATTCTTCCCCTCTCTTTTAAAACTTCCGTCTTCACCCCCTCCTCAAAAAACTCACCCGGCCATCTCCAACCAGCCTTTCCTCCCAAAGGTCTTTGAACGTGTTGCCATCTGATCCATGCCAATCTCTCCTGCAACTCTGTTTGAATCCCTCCAATCAGATTTCTGTCCCTCCCACAGTACCAAAATGGTTCTAACCAAAGTCACAAACATCATTCTCTGTCACTATAACCACAGTGTGTATTATCCCTTCTCATCCGCTCCGCAGCCTTCAACACAATCGATCACACCATCCTCCACCAATGTCTCTCCTCTATTGCTCAGCTCTATGGGACTGTTCTTGCTGGGTTCTACTCTTACCTATCCAATCATAGTCAGAGCATCTCGAAGCGTGGACTTCTCTTCCTACACATGCAGCGTCAGTTCCCAAACGATCCATCCGTGGCTTCCTCCTCATCCTCATTTATGCCTTGTCCATTGGCGACATCATCCAAAGAAATGGGGTCAGCTTCCATGTGTACACCAATGACATCCAAATCTACACCACAATCTCTCTCAATCCCTCCACTCATCATCATAGGCAGTCCCTTGAAATCGAGGAAGACTTGCTTCCACTCTAAAAGTGAGTTTTCAGGTGACTGTACAGTCCAATATGGGAATTACAGTCTCTGTCACAGGTGGGACAGACAGTGGTTGAAGGAAAGGGTGGGTGGGGAGTCTGGTTTGCCACACACTCCTTCCGTTGCCTGCACTTGTTTTCTGCATGCTTTCGGCGACGAGTCTCAAGGTGCTCAGCGACCTCCCGGATGCTCTTCCTCCACTTAGGGCGGTCTTTGGCCAGGGATTCCCAGATGTCGGTGGGGATGTTGCACTTTATCAAGGAGGCTTTGAGAGTGTCCTTGTAACGTTTCCTCGGCCCATCTGGGGCTTGCTTGCCGTGTAGGAGTTCAGAGTAGAATGCTTGCTTTGGGAATCTTGTGTCGGGTATGCGGACAATGTGGCCCACCCAACGGAGCTGGTTGAGTGTGGTCGGTGCTTCGATGCTGGGGATGTTGGCCTGATTGAGAACACTGATGTTGGTGCGTCTATCCTCCCAGGGGATTTGCAGGATCTTGCGGAGACATCATTGGTAGTATTTCTCCAGTGATTTGAGGTGTCTACTGTATATGGTCCACGTCTCTGAGCCATACAGGAGGGCGGGTATCACTACTGTTCTGTAGACTACTGCCCCTGTGCTGTTAGACTGTTTGTCTGATATCCAGCCTTAGATGGGCTGTAACTTTTTCCAGTTAAACATTAAGACCACCAAAACCTCGTCACAAACTCTATACTTTTGCTATTGACTCCACCACCCTCCCGGCCAGTGCCTCAGGTTGAATCAGACTGTCACAACCTCTGCATCGCAGAGCTGATCATCCAACGGTATATCCTCTCCAATATCTTTAATCCCTCCATGGTCTCAGCACTCTCATTCTCTGTAAGGGTCTCAGGACCGAGAATCCACCCTACGCGAGTTTTCTGTTCATCTGCCTCCGATATCTTGTGCAGCCCCCTCGTTTCACTTCACCAATAGCAACCATATTTTCAGCTGCCTAGGTTCTATGATCTGGAATTCCCTCCCTAATCCCCTCTGTCTGTTCACCTCCCTCTCTTCCTCAGAACCCATTTCTTCAACCAAGCTTTTGGTCGCCGTTCCTAATTTCTCCCTGGCTTGATATCCGCTTTCCTCACACCCCTGTCAGTACCTTGGGATGTTTTTCTACATTAAATGCAGGTTTCTGTCTACAAAAATGCCCATCTTTAAGAAGACCATTGCTGTAATGTAATTTCAAAATGAACATTCTTGAGCAGGGTGACTATACCTTGTGTTCATTTTGAAGACTGAAATATTCCAGTTTCCACAATTTAAAATGTCAACATATTTGCAGGAAAGTTCACTAATGATTTGTGTTTTTTAAAAAAAAAACATGTAGGGGCCGAAATTGAGCCCCGCCCAAAACAGGGCAGACCTATCGTTTTAAAAGGTTTTTCTCCGCCCCAATCTGTGGGGTGGAGAATCCGGAGAAATTCAGGACTTGGAAACGTTTCTTTGGTCGGGGGGTGGGGGGGGGGGGGAAGATATCATGACGGTTGCGGGGCGGAAGTGCCCTTGCAGCGGGTCGGCCCCCCTGACCAGGCGACAGTGCGTCGCTGATGACACGTGTCACGCTGACGCGTCACAACGTCCCTCCCCTTCAGTTAAAGGGGAGGGCCGCTGCGAGCTCTGCAAGAAGATTCGTTCGGCTCACTGGGCCACCAGGGAGGGTTTTGGCTGGGCCAGCGGCCTGGCACCCAAGGGGGGGCAGTGCCAGGTTGCTTGTTGGCAGCCCGGCCGAACCCAGGGGCAAAATTGTCAGGCCGATCTGGCAGTCAGCCGACAATAAAAAAATATCATAGCGACCACAGCAGCGCCATCGAGCCACCGACAGCTCCCCGCGGCCACTCCCATGGGGCAATACCAAGCAAGGGGCGGAAAGGAGGTCGCCGTCAGTCGGTAAGCAGTCACGGCGGGAAAACAGGTGGAGCGAAAACCCATTCCCGCCGCTTCCGGCCCAGGGGCAATTCCGGTCGGGTCGGCCGATCTGTCTGCCCCCGGTTGGTAAGGCCTCTCCGCTCCTTGGAGCTTATGGAGGGGGGCAATTTTGGCCCCGAAGTGTTTTTGTCCAGAAATAGTCTTTTTTATTTTAAGGATGCTAAACTAAGAGAAAAATAAAAATGAAGTAATATATAGGTGTTGCAACCTGCAGGTGAAAAAAATACATACTCAAAGTATTAAAAGAGCTATACTACAAAACTATGGCCTGAACAGCCCTTTTAAATAATGAGGGGGAAAAAAATTCCAAAACCTTGCATGAGGAAGCTAGTGGATACAATGGAAGCATATGTTCAAAAGAACAATCCTGCCCGGTTCCATCCTCACTTGGGGCTGGGTACTAGGACAGATTAGAAGGCTTATTTTGCACTTGTCCCCATACAACAACAACATATATTTATATAGCACCTTTAATGTAGTAGTAAAAGGAGCAAATTACTTCACAGGAGGGTTATCAAGCAAAATATTGACAGCAAGTCACGCAAGGAGATATTAGGACAGGTTTTGAGGATCATAAATATGGAGAGAGAGGTGGAGAGTTTTAGAAGGGAATTCCAGAGCTTGGGGCCTAGGCAGCAGAAGGCATGGCTGCCAATGGTGGAGTGATTAAAATCGGGAATACACAAGAGGCCAGAACTGCAGGAATGCAGAAATCTTGGAGGAGTGCAGGGCTGGAGTAGGTTAGAGATATGGAGGGGCGAGGCCATGGAGGGATTTGCAAACAACGATGAGAATTTTAAAATCAAGGTGTTGCTGGACTGGGAGCCAAAGTAGGTCAGCAAGCACAGGGGTGATATAAGAACATAAGATAATAGGAACAGGAGTAGCCTGCTCTGCCATTTAATAAGATTATGGCTGATCTGATCATGGACTCAGCTCCACTTCCCTGCCTGCTCCCCATAACCCTTTATTCCCTTATCGCTCAAAAATCTGTCTATCTCCACCTTAAATATGAACATGCTTATTTGTACTGCCAAAATGGCCACCATGCTCCACCCTTTGTCTATGATTGGTCCCCTTGAAGGATTAGCCATACCCTGACGTTTCACTGGAATGTGCAACTGGAACCGCCAATCTCGGCCCCAGGCCGGCTGGGGGGAGAGAGTTGGAGCCTCAGGTTGTGCTTCTCGGCACCACGTGGATGGAACGATTTGGGCTGGGGCGGGGCTTGACAGGGGCAGCGCTTGTCGCATGTCTGTCAAAAAAGTGCAGTATGGGCATGGCGGGGGGCTGGACAGACCCATGTCTGTCAAAAAAGTGCAGTACAAATAGTTACATCGCTTAAATATATTCAATGACCCAACCTCCAGAGCTCTCTGGGGCAGAGAATTCCAGAAATTTACAACACTCTGAGAAAAGAAATTCCTCCTCATCTCAGTTTTAAATGGGCGGCTCCTTATTCTGAGACTATGCCTCCTAGTTTTAGTTTCCCCTATGAGTGGAAATATCTTAAAGTTACTTGTCATTATTTGTGTACTCTATCATGCCTTAATCTGATAGTTGAAGTTTAATGGGAGCATTTTAATCTGGAACAGATATAAAATACGCTTATTATGAGCTGGTTAATGTCATTGAAAAGAGTTGCATTAAGACCACAAAAGACCAGATACAGGAAGGAAGCAAATGGAAAACAAAGCTAACAACTGGAGATAGTACTGCACATTCTGATGTTACACTATTGAGTTGCTTTGATTTGCAATCAGGTGGAAAATAATTTGCCTTGTCTAACAGCAAGTCAATTTTCCAGCCCTATACTGCCTGCTCCCAGGGAAACATTCACCAGGGTGGCAGAATTTGCACAGGGATAATATGCATTCTGCAGAGTTTTGCTCCTCACCCACTGCCATTATTAATGGGCAAGATTTTTTTTAAACAATGCATTCAGTTTTTTCTCTCCCAATTGTTAGTATATGTAAGAAAATCTACGATGAACATTTCTATCAAGCAGGAAAGCACTTTTAGTAAAAGTGGATAAACATTTTGCTTCAGTATGTGGAAATACTTCCTTTAATTGTGATACTTAGTGATAACAGTGAGCAAACAATTTTTCTAGCACAAGTACTACTGTTAAACACATGGCCACCAGATCCTACACTTTAATGTGCAATGGTAATTTAACTGCCTTCAAAAGGCTCCACATGTTTGTCTTTTTGGGTTGAGCGTGTAGTGTTTTCAGAGAGGGTATAAATCTGGTTTTACTGCTGCAGAAGGGGAGTATGCTGTATCAGTTAGTCATACCGAGATTCCTTGCCCTGTGAAAATGTCTAGATGAGGCATATTTCAAACAGAGTTCCCAGGAAACTCTATTTTGACTTCCACAACTTTTCACATGCTTAAACTTGTAAAAAGATTTAAATAAATTGGGTTCTTCCGAAGGTACAGTCTGATGCCAAGACAATGCTACATTTGTGGGAACTCCTAACACTTAACACCAGCTAAATTACAGATTCAAAATACAGAGAGTACAAATGTTTCTGTTTGCTAATTAAAAATATTCAAAGGGTTACTGGAACAACATCTGGGGTCAGTGTGAGAGAAGTCTTTTCACATGGCATTATTCAAAGATAATTACTGTTACTTTCTGCGGTTTTTAAATGTGCCTTTATATTTTGTTTTCTCTCTATGACACATTCTTCTCCAATTGGGAGCACAAAACACTCCAGGCCATGAATGTTTCACAGAGAGCAATGGTGCCCAAAATGAGATATCAGGAGTGGATGGATCATTACCAATATTTCTTCCTCTTTCCTCGCCTGGCCTGCCTCATCTCTTGAACTAGCAACCTTGCCAAAAAAAAAGTCTTGCATGACCTCAGGATGTCTCAAACGCTTGAAAGCCAACAAACTACTTTTGAAGTGTAGTCACTATTGTAATGTCGGAAGCATGGCAGCCAATATGTGCTCAGCAGGATCCCACAAACGATCCTATGACCACATGTTTCTTTAGTGATGCTGGTTGAGGGATAAATATTGGCCAGGACACCGGGGAGAACTCCCCTGCTCTTCTTGTCATGTGAAAAGACTTCCCTACACTGACCCCAGATGTAGTTCCAGTAGCCCTTGGAAAATTTATAATAAGCAAACAGAAAAATGTGTACTCTTCTGTGTTTCGAATCAATACTGTCCTCAAGGAAACTACTTTAAAATAAAATAATTGCAACTTTCCAAGGCCCTATGCTACTGGGAGATCCTCGCATACAGCGGTTAGCATATTGGAAAATCGTGGATGCATTGACAACGGTTTTCCCCCCTGTTAATGGACAGAAAATTGTGGGCAAAGCACCCATGCTGCGCCAATAAGTCACCAACCATGTATGCTAATGGCTCGAGTCTCAGAAAGTCCACCCGTAATCTCACCTAAAAAATCAAACAGAATGTTCCTCTTGATATGATAGCTATTCCATTTTTGCAGTGGTGGTGACAGACTGAATCCCATGCTTGTATATTTTATTCCATAGCCAAAGTGCTGTACTATTCTATGATTATATTTACTTGCAATTCTTTCAAAACTTCCTGAAACATTCTGCAGTGCTTACAAAACACTGGTGAGACACCAGTAAAGGGAAAGGTAGGGAGCTAATATATCTGTTAGTGAGAATGGCTCAATTTTGGCCAGGAGATGCTCCGTTTTTTTGGAGTAACTTCATTTTTCTAGCATAACTTAAAAATCCCCATTTTGCACATTCAATTTGCACCAGTGTAAGTGAGTTAGTTACGATTTTTTTAGTTTAGTTTTTTTTCTCAAAAGGGGACGTTACCAGCCACCTACGCCAGTTCTGCCCATTTAGGCAACTTTGGCCAGCTAACAGTTACTCCAAATCTACTTCGGCCAGTGTATGTGGCCATTTCTGAAAACCCTTGCGGAGAGTTAAGAAATCAGCGCAGGTAGGCACATCGGAGGCCATTCGGCCTGGGATAGGGGCGGGAGACCAGCAGAACTGATAGAAATCATCTAGGCCCGCCCCTAGCCCTGGCCGAGTGAGTTTCAAAAGACTAAAATTTAATTTGGTCACTAATAAAGAAACTTAATGACTAAAGAATGTGAATAGGATCAAACAGCTGTTCAGGACATCATATGACAAACATTGCAAAGTTAATTTACTATACAACAGAAGCATTCATGGAAGCTTAAACTACAAAAATAAAAGTAAAAGATAGTTGAATTAAATTGCCCTAATCTCACAACTAATTTAAACAACTATTTGTTTGCAATGATTATACTGGATCGATCGCACTGGGAGGCCGCTCGGCCAGGGCTAGGGGCGGGCAGGAAAACTGATAGAAATCATCCAGGCAGGAGCACTATCAGTTTTCCTGCCCGCCCGCCCCTAGCCCTGGCCGAGCGGCCTTCCAGAGCTATTTCTAGATGGTTAAAGCTTCAAATCAACTACCCCTATTCACAGCAACATTTGGCTGGCATCGGTCCCACACACAGTGGCTGCAGCAAGACACGGAGAGGCTGGGGGGCGAGGAGCTACTGCGCATGCGCGGACACTCCGTTGCGCATGTGCAGACGTCCTGGCACTGTTTTTGGCGCAGGAAGCTGGCTCCACCCGACTCGACTGGCCATGCTGTGTGACCATAGGGAGGAGGCCGGACAGCGGCCAAAGTGGGGAGGAATTTTTTCGGTGCAATTCTGAATGGAGAAAAGCGCATCTCCGGTAAGTGTGCCGAAAAAAGGGGTGGGCCAAAATTGAGCCCAATATGTTCAACTGGCTTTAGTAGTTGAAGCATTTATTGATGAAGACCTACCAAGAATTGTTTGGACTACCCACTAAGGAATGTTACTGTTTACACCCCACCTCACTTTGAACTAACATGGTTAATTATTGCTCAGGGAATAAGTAATTCATTGAAACACTTCAAACTTACAAGGATGGTGCACAGTTTCCTGGCAATGTGACATTGGCAGCAGATGTGCATCAGGAGGGCACAAGAACACCTTTCACACCAATACCAGTCTATGTATTGATGTTAGACTACCATGGTTATTCTGCACATTTTAAGACAGTGGACTAAAAATATGATTCACTTCAACATCCTCCTTTTTTGGGTTGGTTGGGGTTGGGGGTGGGGGAGGAGGGGGGAGCTGTGTCAGTTTCTGCACTGTTATGTTCCAACACTGAATATTGAATTAGATCATCACAGAAACATGACTCAGAGAAGCTGCTGAAGCCAACCATGTGAGAGGAGGTCAACTGAAATGATATTTACTGATTCCCCCTAGGTTAATGATTGTATGGACAGATGTTAATTCAACTCCCCCGCATTGTCAGGCTCCAAACCAGTTTCCCCAGATGATATGGTCAACATCCAAAGTTGGATCAGAATCATTTCTTTCCAATGATTTGTTTTGCCAAATATATAACTCACAAATTTCTTATTAGGGAAACTAAACAAAAATGTATTTATATGGTGCCTTATCAGAAAGACCTCAAAGTATTTCACATACAATGAATTACTTTGAAGTGCAGCGATGGTTGTTATGGAGGAAACCGCGGTAGCCATTTTATGCAATGCAAGATAACCCAAAACAACAATGAGATGAGTGAGCGGGGAAATGTTGACCAGGATGGAGCAAGAATTCCTAGCATTTTCTTGAATAGCACTATGGGATCTTTAATTTTCCCCTGACCTAGCAACCCGAGCTTTTGGTTCATTGTCCCGCCAGCAATGCAGCATTCCTTCAGGGTTGCACTGGACTATCAGCCTAAATTATGCAATCAAGTTCTGGAGTGGGCTATGAACTCTTACGCACAACCGCCATCTGGGATGGTTTGGAAAGTATCGAACAACATCTTCTCTTAGAGTCGAGAGTGAGAGAGCAGCAGTGCTGCTACATTTGTCGTTTGCAGTAAATTTTCAAGTTAACACAAAATGTTGCACCATTTCTCCTGCTCTGTGACACTTCCATAATTACTTAGAAAGTCAGTATAAAAGCTAAATGTACCAACATTGCTGCCTCTCCCACTTTCGATTCTGGGGACTCTGCCCTCCATTCTTAATGGCAATTCTCCCTTGTTCCTGTACCCTAGGCACTTGACCCTTGACCCCTACATCCTTCCCCCCTCCTCCCCTCCCTTCCTGGCCCGGGATTCCTCTCCAGGTGGCTGCCTGCCAACTGGCTGGTGATGGCTGGCCAGGGATCTACTGCAGGAGCCGCAGTCTTTGAACAGCAATTCAAAAAACTGTTTAAAACATTTGTTCTACAAAGCCAATTATGTAAAACTACACATGTAAACACAAACCTACTGAAAGAATCTGGATACAGATCATAGATATTAATGCCTGGACAATAATGGGGCAATGAAAAGTTAGAGCATAAAAGTGAGGTGTATACTCACTCTGCTATCATTCTGTTGGGTGATTCCGTCTTTGCTTGAACCCACAGCCTCTTGACTAATCGAGGGCAATGCTTCCAAGATGCAATCTGACACTTTAAACTTCAGAGCAATTGTTTCCTATATGTTAATATAAAAAGACTTTCGGTACATCTTTATATTATGCAGGGCATTACTTGGCACCATGTGTGTGTTTTTTCTATAGCTTTAGTTACAATATTTGCTGCACTCATTATATAGCGCTCCTTTACTTGGCAGTGTGTAGGATTGAGGGTGGCTCACAGATTAGTACATTCATCAATGCTCCGAATAAAGCTTATATTGCAAAGGAATGCTACGTGCCCCATAAAAGTGCATACAATATTTTCATTATTTTATTTAAATTGTTTTCTGATTTATATTGGTTTCATGTATATTTCACACAGCAATTGCCACTATTTGAAAAAATGTGATTAATCCTTGCAAGAGGAGGATTAATGTATAACTGACAGGTGCTTTATGTTTATCCTCTTCATTTACACATATGCTGTGGAACATGTGTTTACGAGTAAGCTTTATATTAATAAGGGATGCAAGATCAAAAAAAAATCAGATGTAAAATTAGCCCATTCTTAATCATGTAAACATTTGAAAACCAAATTACAGTTCATTAACAGGGATTGCTTTCCAAGCTCAAAGCGATGCTCAGGTAAATTTGTGATGAAAATACATTCTGGATCATGTAGTGGGAGGACTTAAAACACCAGCCTTGGCAGACAGCCAGACGCAAGCTACCCGCTGTTGGCTGTTGTGGATTTTCACCAATTTGTCAGTTGCAGCTCTGAGCAGAAGTAAGAGGCATAAAGCGACAACTGTCAGGCATTGCCTCTTGAGCTGACACTCAGTGTTCCCAAATGACTAGTCACTCAGCGATTCTGACAAATATTGTAGAGATGTTAGCAAGCACCTGTCTGAACACAGCTGTTCATAAGTCTGAGAGCAGGATGAATTGAAAACAAAATATTTTTCTTAAAAATATGATCTTTCCACCTCATTTCAGTACCAAGTACTCGTCTAATGATATTCAGGTATAGTTTAAGGTTATATAACACTGCAGTAAGCAAACTGGAAGTAAAATCATAACATTTACTTTGAGTCAACTTGGTCTTTACTGAATAAGCAAATGATCAGCTGGCCCACAGAGCAAAATCTACAGTCACAGATTTTACAAAAACAGCAAAATCTGGGATGTGCTTCTCCTTGTGCCAGGAGCATGGAAGAAAGGCCACACCAAATGTTACGAGGCAAATCCCTCCCCTTAATTTCAAAATGCAGCGTACACAGGGCAACCAGCTTTGAAGCTGAGTCTCTAAACATAGAACAAACTTTCTTTCATGAACATTATGCATGGGGCTATTGAGATTTTGGGTACACACTTAGTAGGATTTTAAATGCAGCAGATAAATGCTCATTGTCAAAAAAAAGCACAACCTTGCTTTAAGAAGCAAGCTAAAGCAGGCGAGACCAATTGAGCCATGACATACTCATTTTATAATTATTCTATATAAATTACATTTCTATTTGCCAGGATGGGGCTTCCTTTGCCCTACAAAAGCTGTACCAGGCAAAATCTGGCTTGCTACAAAATGGATGTACGAACGTGGATATTTGATTTTACAATCCACCGTGGCATCATCGGCAAGGCTTTGTGCCATTGATGGAGCCTCAAAGAATTGGGGCTATTGTATAAATGGGTCACATTCACTCAATAAAGGTTTATTATCCAAGGTACAGTCAATATAATTTTTGCTGACAGAAAAGTAACATTAGTGTTGGGTTATTGCAAGGAAACATCTTTGCTGGCTGGGATATCACAGCCAAAACAATTATGACATCCATTTCCATGGGAAAGCAACCAAACATTAGGCAATGCAATTGCAATAAATAATCTGATGAAAAGAACGTTATTGTCATTATAACTCATTTGGTCTCCTTTACAATTGAATTCTCAAACTTGCCCTTTATCTTTTCTGACAGTTTCTCAAGGGGATCTAGCAAACCTATTTCCAGTTTCTGCCTTTACTACAAATAAACAGACTGCAATGTCCAAAGCACTCTCTTCTAATATACAGAAAATATTCGCAACAGCTAAGACTCATCAATCATGTGAACTACCCAGCCAATGAATAACAGTGAGCAGTCTGTTCTTTTGATCTTATCATTAACATTTGCATCAGGTTCAGTCATGGTTGGCCCTGCAGAGCATGGCCCCAAGTTTACACACGCGGTGAAAAAGGCGCACCTCAGAGCTGGGCGCCTGTTTTTCGCTCCGAAAACGGCGCCGGAAAAAAAGTGCAGTATTCTCGAGCTCCTTGGAGCTCGATGTCTGCTTGGCGCGGCGCACAGGGGGCGGAGCCTACCACTCGCGCCAATTTTGTAAGTAGGAGGGGGTGGGTACAATTGAAATGAGGCTTCTTGGTGTCGGCAACCCTGCGCGTGCGCGTTGGAGCGTTTGTGCACGCGCAGTCTGAAGTAAACATTGGCACTCGGCCATTTTTAAAAGTACTGCAGAAAAAGTGAAGATTTGTTTCTTGGACCCCTGCAAAGGCTTGCATTTTAATTTTCTTGATATTTCTGTGTGTGAGGGAGTGCTTTTAGCAGCACTGCTGAATAAATCACCTGCTGAAATCAGTGAGTTCAGCTTTTCACTGCTAAACTTGCAGAATTAAGGACTGTGTGTTTGGAGAAATAAAAATGCCAATTCAACTTTGCAATGGATCAACGTCCACCAAGAACAAAGAATTTCTTGCATGAGGAAGCAAACCATTGCATAATATGTGGTGTTGACAATGCAGCACCCATTCTGCAAATTTAAATGTAAAGATGTCGATGTGGCTGCCTCTCCCTGTCCAAATGGCCTCAGTCAGTCCCCCTCACAGCTCGAAGGCTGCTGCTGTTCTTTCTTCGGCTCCCGGCCAGCCACTGACGCCGCTGCAATCCGATGGCCGAATGGCCTCACGTCCGCTCCTGATTCTTCGGCTGCCTTCGAGCCACTGACACCGCCCCATAAGCGTGGCCGAACGGCCTAAAGAATTTAAAATCTGCAGCTGCGTCTGTCCTGTGTTCATTCTTCGGCTCCCGGCCAGCCACTGACGCTGCTGCAATCCCATGGCCGAATGGCCTCAAGTCCGTCCGGGTGCTGCATCTTCGCGGGGAATGAAGGCCTGCCTCAAGCACCGCAGCTCAGCTCGAAGGCTGCTTGCTGCCTGCCGCTGCCGTCGAGACGAGACACTGATGCCACACCGCTGCCTGTCTCCAACATGAAAGGCCTGCCTCAAGCACTGCAGCTCAGCTCGAAGGCTGCTTGCTGCTGCTGCAGTCGAAACACTGACGCCACACCGCTGCCTGAAAGGCCTGCCTGAAGCACTTTCACACAGGTAGGAACATGGTTTATTTAATCTTTTCTTTGCTTATAAATTTTTATTCAGGTTGGATTTATTTGTATAATATTTGTATAAGTATAACTAAGGATTGATTGTAGAATTTAATGACTTCCCTTCCCCCCCACCTCGTTCCCGACGCCTAATTTGTAACCTGCGCCTGATTTTTTAAAATGTAGGCAAGGTTTTTTCAAGCGTACAAAAATCTTCACTTACTCCATTCTAAGTTAGTTTGGAGTACGTTTTCACTGTGGAAACTTTGAAATCAGGCGTCAGTGGCCGGACACGCCCCCTTTTGAAAAAAAATTCTGTTCCAAAGTGAAACTGTTCTACCTGACTAGAACTGCAGAAAACTAAATGTGGAGAATTCCGATTTCTAAGATACTCCGTTCTACACCAGTTGCTCCTAAAAATCAGGAGCAAATCATGTGGAAACTTGGGGCCCATGTATTGTGGCTTCCAAATTGAACCCACGCTTAAAAGGACATAATTTCACAATTACAGGATGGCTCATGGGATTCAGAATTATTTTGTTACTCTTCAACAGAAAGCAGTTAAATGGAACGTATTGGGACAACTTTTCAATAATATATCACCACATGTCACATCCCACAGGCTTGAAAACTGTGGGAAAAAGTTTTTTTCAGTTATTTTAATGCATTACTCATCTTCAAGAGAATAGCAATTAATTTTTAGACTTCAATTTGCAAGTTGCTTTTTACACAGATGAAGTAATACAGCAGAATTGTCATCGCTGGCAAAATGCCAGAATTATATTTACGATTGCAGTCTACACCCAACAATTCAAAGTTGTTTTTGTGCTTAAAAAGTGAATGATCCAGTAATCTGAATTAAGCAACATAAATAATATAGGCAAGTAGCGATTTAGTGCTAAAAAAGTTCAATTATCAGATCATTTGAATAAGTGACTTAAAATTCGGAAAGGTATGTTGTAGCAATTGTGGCACAGACTAAAAAGCTATTTACGCACATGAACTATATTTATTTTTTAAGTAGTGACTTACATCAAAATAGGTCATGTTTTGAAACCAAAATAAATGATTGCAACATGCAATGAGCAACACTTGGCTGGTCTGAAACTATGAAAGAGGGAAAGATGATCCTTTCAAGCATCCCCTTAGCTGTGGATCAGTGGGTAGTACACGTGCCTCTGAGTCAAAAGGTTGTGGGTTCAAGTCCCAGTGCAGTGCTGAGGGAATGCTGCACTGTTGGAGGTGCCTCCTTTTGGATGAGGCAGTTTAACTGAAGCCCCATCTGCTCTCTCACATGGATGTAAAAGATCCCATGGCACTATTTCGAAGAAGAGTAGGGTGTCCTGGCCAAAATTTATCCCTCAAACAACATCACAAAAACAGATTATCTGGTCATTATCATGTCGCTGTTTGTGAGAGCTTGCTGTGCACAAATTGGCTAACTCGTTTCCCAATTTTCCACAGTGACTACACTCCAAAAGTATTTAATTGGCTGTAAAGCGCTTTGAGATGTCCGGTGGTTGTGAAAAGCGCTATGTAAATGCAAGTCTTTTTTTATTATTGGCCAGTTCATAGAAAAGCACCTGGAGCACCACTTGGCCACGGTCGAAAAAGAGGGACTGCATTCCATTACCCAACAAAAATCAGGTTTCTCTGCATAGATTCATATTATCTTACTGTAGTAAAGTGAAAAATGGCAGACTATCCAGATTTCATTATACAAGGCCACCCCTGTATTGGTATTGGCAATAGGCTCAGTGTCACTGACTCAGGAAGCAATACACACCATTATGTTTTGATATCATAAGTCACAAACAACGACTACCTAGTGCCGTGTCGGGAAGCCCAATGGCACAGCATATGTGGATCGGGCTGGGTTCCGGTGGGAGTCGGGGAACATTTTTGGAAATGAGGCCCGGCCGATGACCTCTCACTATGTCCAAGTGCATTGCCCGCTTCAGGGTTCATGCGCACCGTTCCTGTTCCTGCCCCCTCCCATTAAAATCGGGGTCAGTGTGACACTTTACGCCCCTCTCTATTAGGTTCAAACAGCAAATGTAACTCACACTTTAAATTGAACTTACTTTAAAAATCGAGATTGGGAGGTAAAGAGAGTACCATAACGTGAGTGTGGGATTCAGGGGAGAGATAGGAAGCTACAGGGATATGAAGATATTAATATTGTTCCTTCCAAAGTTGTATCACTGATTAAACACAAGTCTGTCTAAAGTAGGCAGGCGCTTCATTACAATATGTAAAAGGGGACGCTGAAGTCCCCAGGTCAATTTTATTTTATTATTGACCTAAAAAAGCACTCAACTGATTTCACACAATCTTTTTCACCTGAAATCAAGAAAAAATAAAACATAATAATTGGAAAGCTTATTTAGTGATTAAGTTCTGCAGTAGACTGGGTGGTTTGGAGGACGACTGTAAAACAAAGCTTTAATTATAGAATAGAATGATCAATCTCATGTGGGGAAGGGTTCAATTAATCTGGATCTTTACACAGCTTTGGGGGAGATGTAATTAATATTTCCATTAATATTGTATCAATGGTAAGTAAGTCCTGAGTACAAGGAACATAGGAACAGGAGTAGGCCATTCAGCCCCTCCCCTTGAGTCTGTTCCGTCATTCTATTACATCAGGACTAATCTGTACCTCAACTCCATTTGCCTGCCTTTTCTCCATATCCATATCTTAACAACAATCCATCGATCTCAGTCTTGAAAATTTGAATTAACAGCAGCCACAGCATTTAGGGGGAGAATTTTTCCAGATTTCCACTACCCTGTGCATGGGGAAAAATGCTTCCTGATGTCACTCCTAACTGGCCTAGCTCCGTATTGTAAGATTATGTCCCCTTGTTCTGGATTCCCACCAGATGTAAATGTTTCTCACTATCTACCCTATTGGATCTCTTTATCATTTTAAACAACTCGATTTGATCACCTTCTGAACTCAGGGGAACCAAGTTTATGCAACCTGTCCTCACGATGTAACCCTTTAAGCCCTGGTATCACTCTGTTGAATCTGCACTGCACCTCTCCAAGGCCAATATATCTTTCCTGAGATGCATCACCTAAAACTGAACCCAGTACCCCAGATGGGTTCCGACTAAGCTTCTGCACAACTGAAGCATCACTTCCTCACTTTTGTATTCCAACCCCCTTGAGGGAAAGGCCAACATTCCATTAGCCTTTTTGATTACCTTTTGTACCTGTACACTCGCTTTAGTGATGTGTACATGGACATCTAACTCCCTTTGTTCCGCCACAGCTCCTAGTCTCTCACTATTAAGAAAATATTCTCTTTTGTCTTTATTGCAGTCAAAGTGGATGACATCACATTGAAAGCCATCTGTCACAGTTTTGCCCACTCACTTAGTCTGTAACTGTCCCTTTGTAACTTCCTGCTCCCATCTGCACACCTCACTGTGCCTCCTAAGTTAATGTCCTGCAAACTTGGATATCTCTCTGTCCCTTCATCTAAGTCAATGATAAAAAGCTGAGGCCCCAGTACAGATACCTGGGAGCACCACTTGTCATATTCTATCAAGGAGTTTCCCTTCATCCCTACTCTCCATCTCCGACCTCCCAACCAATTACCAACCCATGTCACAAGGTTACCTCTTATTCGGTGCATTTTCATTTTTCACACAAGCTTTTGTGCAGAATCTTATTGAATGCCTTCTGAAAATCCATATAGAAAACATCCAGTCACTCCCCTACCAATCACTTCAGTGACTTCCTCCAAAATGGAACTTGATTAGTTGAACATGACCATCCTTTCACAAATCCATACTAACTCGCTATGATCAGCTCATACTCCTGTTCAGTCACTCAGTCCCTGATGACAATTCCAGTAACTTCCCCGCAACTGATATTAAACTGACAAATCTGTAGTTTTCTGGTTTCTCCCTTCCCCCTTCTTAAATAATAGAGTGACATTTGCAATTTTCCCATCCATAAGCACAATTCCTGTAATTAGAGAGCTTTGGAAAATTATGATCATTACATTTTCTTCCCCGATTTCTTTTAATACCCTGTTATGGAAACCATTAGATCGTTGAGACGTATCTATCTCAAGAGCCATTATTTTCTCCATTACCAGTTTCTTACATATTAAATCCACTAATTTCCTCTGCTTGACTTATTTTTAAGTTCCCTTGAACTACTGGTATTTTGTCCTCTTTATCCACTGTGAAAATTGATACTGTACTCATTTAACAAGCCTCCCATTTCCTTATAGTCCATTAAAGTATCACCTGCTTGTGTCTTTGATGTGTCAATATTCCCCTTTAGCATTCCTTTTCCTTTAATATTTTTTGTAAACTTTTGCTTTTAGCTTTGATATCAAGTGCAAGTTTTTTTCATATTCCCGTTTTGCATCTTTTATTATTTTCTCTACATAATTTTGTTGCTTTTTATAGTTCTCCCTGTCCGCTAGATTTTCACTTCTTGTATTTGTGTAAGCCTTTTCTTTTAGCTTGATTCTGCCTCTTATCTTTGTTGACCACGATTGCTTAACTACACAAGTGGAGCTTTTGCTGTTTAGGGTATGTACTTGCAGGACACGGGGCGGGGGGAGGAGTGTGTAGTTGTGACTTTATGTGATAGTGTAAAACAGGGGATAGTAAATCGACAGCCCGTTTTACACATCTTCCGATTTTTATTTCCATGTTAAAGCAGTGCACTCCAAACCTCAATTTCCATGCAAAAATTATACCGGATTGTAGAGACATCAGTTGTACAAACAACACAAACTTCATAAATCCAATTTTTTCCTGATCCAACTGGGTCAAGGTTCGAAACCCAGATTAATTTAGTGAGCAGCGTCCTACTCATTGTGTATTTATATTACTCGAGGTAACAGTGAAGCTACAATCTCCTGGAAATGGAAGGGCACATTTATCCCTGACACACAATAATGATTTATTTATAGAAAATATTTTACAGGATAGTCTGTTATGCCTCAAAGCTTGTTTACATGGAAAAAAAATTAAGGTAGTGTATAATGAATGTGTGAAACCTGGTTATTCTTCACTTAATACTGTCACCACAATGCTCTCTACATTGTTGTGTACAGAACAATCTTCAGTTTATATAAACAAACTCTAAGCTGTACTATGAATTAAAGAGGAAACATGTGGTTTAAATAGTAAATTTCTATATTATAATGGGTCATGTCATCAGCTCCTCAGACAGTAAGGAGCCACCTGTTCTGCCCAACTTCAAGGTTCCTCAGTGGGGAAAATGGAACCACCTCTCTGCTGCAGCACAAACATGCATTGTAACAAACTTTCAGATTGATAACTTTGAGCAGATGGAATGAAGTCGTCAATTGACTACTTCTAAGGAGAACAACCCCAGCTTCTCCACGTAATTGAAGTCCCTCATCCTTGGAATAATTCTTGTAAATCTTTTCTGCACCTTCTCCAAGGCCTTCACATCCTTCCTAAAGTGCGGTGCCCAGAATTGGACTCAGTTGAGGCTGAACCAGTGTTTTAAAAAGGTTCATCATAACTTCCTTGCTTTTGTACTCTATACCTCTATCTATGAAGCCCATGAGCCTACATGCTTTTTTAACTGCTTTCTTAACCTGCTCTGCCACCTTCAATGATCTGTGCATATATACCCCCAGGTTCTTGTATTTCCCTACATCAAATATGTAAATGTATTTCAATGTACACTATCACCACTTTCTAGCCATTATATGGAGCAAAGGGCTTCAACAAGGGCTAAACCCACTAGTTTTACCCAGTTAGGGAATAAAATGCTCATACTCTTGAATTTCCACTGTTTATTGCCTTTATCTGCTCTTCCATACATGCGTTCCTGCAAACTGACAATGCTGATTTATCAGAACATTCTTATCAAAAATGCAAACTTTTAAACAAAGGCGATGAAATTCAACTTCGGCGGGGCACTAAATGGGCGGTAGCAGATCACCAGCTCGCTATACATCACGCCAGATTTTCCTTTCAATTGACTATAATGGAAAGAAAAATCATATGGATGTATAATGGGTGGCTGACTGCTAATTTTGCCCCTAATGTATATTGTTCTGCATATCCAATTGACAGCTTTCTTATCTTTTAATGTGTTCCTTATAATTTTAATGAATACATTCAATCTTAAACCCTCCATTTGTCAAATAGTCTGGAGAAGGGAAGTACACAATATAATGGTAGTTGCGGTGGTCTATTAAATGTCTAAAGTGTTCAGATTTGCAACACATTGTTCAGATATCCACGTGAATATAATAAGATGGAGTGAGAGTTCTTCATTAAAGCAATAATCTTTCATATGAAAACAGCTCCAACCGTTTTCATAAACAGAACATCTGTGAATACTCATATGAAAATATACTCAGATTCACTTCAGGACAGAACATAAACCCATGTTAAAGATCATTGTTTATTTTGTCAGGCTATGGTCTCTGGCCATAGTTTGACCAGTTTTACATTTTATAATTGCAATGACACACATCAAGGAGTGCAAGGCTAGTCAAGGAATGCATCTTTTTTTAGCTTGTGATCATAATGTTGTAATTGTATACTGTTATTTTAATGAAGTCATGCAATCTTTGCATCTTGTTTTCCACACAGCACCACACTTAACAATTGAATTATTGACTTGGCAGCAGAAATAATCACCAACAGAAATCAAGTTATTATTCCCAGATGTCATTAGAATTTTGGTAAAAGTGAACGCAAAAGAACAGGATTAAAAAAAAAACTGTATCAGCTATAATTAAATAGATGCCGAAACAAAATTAGAAGCCTGAAAACACCAAATACTCTCCTGATCACAGATATGCAAATACTGTACGAGGAGTGGGATCAATACTTCCTGTGCTAACATATCAACATGTGTAGAACTGGGCAAAGTTTAGCAGCAAATCACACTGGGCAGGAAATTAACTGATAAAATGCTTTTTCTTTACCATTGCTTGGTATTGTCCTTGTTTACAATACATTTATATACTGAGTAACTGGTGGAGTTCTGGGTGGGGAGGGACATAACTCAGTTATCTAACTATATAATGCCAACAGCACAACAGATAGGTTTCGAACTGCTATGATGACCACTATAATAGCACATTCACAGTTCTGTAAAAGGTTAAAATCTTCCATAAACATGATTTGACAACCTCACTGAAGGCTTTTGTCAGTATTATCTTCTCCCTGCCAAATAGAGGCAACTGCAGTTAGTTGCCTCTGTACAGCACTCACCATTCTTCCTCTCGTTCAAAGGAGGCAGGCGCGGATTTGTCTGCAGCGTAAGCTCTTGGAATTCATGGGCAACCATTTCACTTCGAGGACTTGGGCTTATTAAGCTTTGGAACACTGCATCTTCCAATTCAGATACTTGTATATGCTCCATCACACTCAGCAAGATGGTAGGAGCTGCCTGTTGATCCATATTGCTCACACACTGCGCCGATGGTGCTGAGAGGGTGAGAAGAATTGGTATGTTATTTCTCAGGTTGAATATTGTTGATTTTAAAGAAACAGTATCTGTTGCATACAGTTTAAAGCTTTTTTTAATCGTGTGTTTATCATATAGATAAATAGATAGGCCTGGTCTCCCTTCCAGTTTAACTTATGGTACAAATGCATCTTTTATGAATGAGTAACATGTACTTAAAATAAAGCTGATTTTTTAAAATGTCTATTCCATTGTATGCTAATGGTATTTTATGTTCATTTTTCACACACAAAAACCTGTGCTATTAGCAACAGGACGCCATTGAAAAAAAATTAAAACAATGTTTTGGTGAAACACCTGATCATCTCAGCCAATATATAGCTCAAACTGGATTCCAAAATATATTGACACCTGGTTCACAGTAAGAAAATATAGGGAAAGAAAAAATAATTTTAAAAATGCATTTATATAGCACCTTTCACATCCTCAGGACATACAAAATGTGATCAGTAAATTAATTACTTTTGAAGGGTAGTCCATGGTGTTTTCCATGGCAGCCAATTTGTGCACAGCATATGGGCTAAATGACCATCAACTGTCAGCATTTAATACATAGGGGCAGATCAATATGCAGAAATCACAATATGCTGCAAGGTATGTTGTCTCATACCATACAGTGATGAACTCAAAAGCAAAATCTCAATGCCAATGTAAGTATGAAATAACTTTCCATAAAGGCAAGTGAAAAACAACCCAACTGTTTCTTATTCCATTTATGTGTAAAGGAATCATGGAATATTAATGCAACATTTAGGAGCGGGGGGAAGCAGATGGTCCAGTTTAAAAAAAAACACATTTCTATTGCTGAACTCTTTACAGATGATATTTATCATGCTAATTTAATTGCCAACAAAGCTTTGAAGCACCCACACACAATACTGCATAAGGAGAATTACAACTAAACTGATGACAGCCTATTATTTGTCTCATTGATATTATTCTGAGCAAGCTGTGGTATTTAACCTGTCCAAAATAACCCACCTTGCAAAGAGCAGTAAAGCCAATTTCTGCTCTTCTCAAAGCTATCTGAACTAGTTCCCATCTGTTCTCCATTGCTCGGTCACCAGTTTGTGAAGTCAGGATACCTGATGACGCACCTTGCCCCTTACTGAAGCCTCCCCGCCTGGCTATACTTTCCACCACCTGCCCTGCCTAAACAGCCAATCAACAATCACTGCTTTTCTCCGCCTTGCCCTCCAGAAATGATCCTTCACTTGCACCAGAGAGCTGTGGAGGCTGGGTCATTGAATATATTTAAAGCAGAGATAGACAGACTTTTGAGTGATAAGGGAGTAAAATGTTATAGGAGTGGGCAGGGAAGTGGGGCTAAGTCCATGATCAGATCAGCCATGATCTTATTGAATGGCGGAGCAGGCTCGAGGGGCCAAATGGCCTACTCCTGCTCCTATCTCTTATGTTCTTATGCAAACAAGGCCCTTTCCATCCATTACCTTATTTAGATGATTACATTGACATCATAGCTTTGATAAAAACTTGGCTCATAGGTGGCAACACCTTGCCCCTTACTGAAGACTCCCTGCCAATATATATTTTTCACCACCTACACCCCCAAATTGCCAATAATGGTGGTATGGCCCTCAACACCAAATGTATCACCTTGCCTTGGTCTCGCCCCTATTCCGCTGGCACCTTCTTCTCCTTTGAGCACCTCACCTTGTTCCAATCCTCTTGCCTCGTCTTTAAAATCGTCATTCTGTACCGCCTAGCCAAGCGCCATCCTGAGATTCTTACCAAGATATCCTCATTCAGCCATAGCACTGAGTGACTCCTTATCCTTGGTGATTTCAATCTCCATTTCAACTCACCTTGCACTCTCTCCTCAGAGTTCATTGCCCATCTGTCCTCCTGTAACCTCCCTCCAATATAAATTCTCTTACCAACATTCGGTCATCTCCTCGATCTTGCCCATATGGCCTCTCTATTCCCATAGGGCCTCTCTATTCCCATAGTTCCCATTACAGACAAGGCCATCTCTGATCACTTCCTTATATCCCTCACCGCGTCCATCCCTCGTCCCTCTTCCAACCCCATTTTCTCTGCGCCAGCCCCTGTAAAAAAAAATTATAACGGCACTTTCAAACTCCCAACTATCTAGCAATGATATTGCTGCAGCTGTTTATCTGTTCAATCAATCCCTCACCTTCACCTTTGATGCCCAGTAAAAACTCTTATTCTCTCCCACCTTGATCATACACCCTGCTACAACCTCCCTCTTGGATCCCTTCAGTCCAAGGGATGCACACGATGCACAATTGGTTTAACTTTCCTCTGCCAAAACTGCTCACTACATCAGGATCATCCCAGTGATAACCCTGGCTTTTTTCTCCATTACCAAGCATCTCCTTAAATCCCCAAATCCTGTTTCCTCCACCCTAACCTCCAACATGAAAGGTGCTCACAAACTTGTCTGTCACTGATTGAGACCATCCGTTCAGCTGTCTCTGCCAGGACCTCCCATTCCCTTTGCCCACCATGCCAAACTTCTCCCAAGGTTCCTCCCTGCCCTAGCCCTGACCCCACATCTTTTTCTAGTTTCTCTCCTGAACATGCCCTGTTCAGGCTCAACTTGTCCATGAGATCAACTCTTACTCTCTCAACCCTATTCTCACTAAACAGCTGACCATCCAACTTCCCTTCCAGGTCCCCATGCTGGCTGACATTGTAAATGGTTCCCTCCCTTCAATTACTAGTCACCTTCATTTCAAATCTGCCATCATTACCCTCCCTCAAAATACTCACCTTTGATCCCTCGGTACTTGCAAACTACCGCCCTATTCCCAGCCTCCCTTTCTTCTCAAAAATTCCTGAATGTGTTGTTACCTCCCAAATTTGTGCCCACCTTTCCCGTAACTCCATGCTTGAACAGCACTGAAATTGCCCTTGTCATAGTCACAAATTACATCATATGTGACGGTGCACTATCCCTCCGCATCCTTCTCGATCCCCTGCAGTTTTTGGCAGTGTTAACCATTCTATACTCTCTAAAGGCCTCTCTTCGTTATCTAGCTAAGTAGGACTGCCCTTACCTGGTTCCACTCTTACCTATCTAGTCATAGCCCCAAACTCTCTTGCAATGATTCTCTTCCCGCCCCAACACCATTACCTCTGAGGACCACAAGAATCTGTCCTTGGATCCTCCTATTTCTCATCTAAATGCTGTTGCTCGGAGACATTATCCAAAGACATAGAATCATAGAAATTTACAGCACGGAAGGAGGCTATTTCGGCCCACGTGTCCGTGCCGGCCAACCAAGAGCTATCCAGTCTAATCCCACTTTCCAGCCCTTGGTCTGTAGCCCTGAAGGTTATGGCACTTTAAGTGCACATCCAAGTATCTTTTAAATGTGGTGTGGGTTTCTGCCTCTACCACCCTTTCCAGCAGTGCGTTCCAGACCCCCACCACCCTCTGGGTGAAGAAATTTCCCCTCATATCTCCTCTAAACCTACCCCCAATTACTTTAAATTTATGCCCCCTGGTTGTTGACCCCTCTGCCAAGGGAAACAGGTCCTTCCTATCCACTCTATCCAGGCCCTCAATTTGATACGCCTCAATCAGGTCTCCCCTTAGTCTCCTCTGTTCCAAAGAAAACAGACCCAGTTTCTCCAATCTTTTCTCATAGCCAAAATTCTCCAGTCCAGGCAATATTCTTGTAAATCTCCTCTGCACCCTTTCCAGTGCAATCACATCTTTCCTATAATGTGGTGACCAGAACTGCACACAGTACTCCAGCTGCGGCCTAACCATTGTTTTATACAATTCAAGCATAATCTCCTTGGCTCTTGTAAAGGCAAGTATTCCATATGCCTTCTTAACCATCTTATCTACCTGGCCTACTACATTCAGAGATCTGTGGACCTGCACTCCAAGGTCCCTTTGTTCCTCTACACTATTCAGTGTCGTACCATTTAATGTCTATTCCCTTACCTTGTTCGACCTCCCCAAATGCATTACCTCACAATTATCCGATTGAATTCCATTTGCCACTGTTTTTCCTACCTGACCAGTACACTGATATCTTCCTACAGTCCGCAGCTTTCTTCTTCATGATCACCTGCACAGCCTATTTTCGTGCCATCTGCATAATTCTTAATCATACCCCCAACATTTATGTCCAAGTCATTGATATATACCACAAAAAGCAAGGGACATAGCACTGAGCCCTGCGGAACCCCACTGGAAACAGCCTTCCAGTCACAAAAACACCAATCAACCATTACCCTTTGCTTCCTGCCTCCGAGCCAATTTTGGATCCAACTTGCCACTTAGCCTTGGATCCCATGGGCTATTATTTTCATGACCAGTCTGCCATGTGGGACCTTATCAAAAGCTTTGCTAAAATCCATATACACTACATCATATGCATTGCCCTCGTTGACCCTCCTGGTTACCTCCTCAAAAAATTCATGACATCAGGTTCCACATATATACTGACAGCACCCAGCTCTACCTCAACATTGTCTCTCTTGATCCCTCCACTGCCACTGTGTTGTCAGACTTCGGTGCAGTACTGAAAGGAGTGCTGTACAGTCAGAAAAGTGCTGTCTTTCAGATGGGATATTAAACCTGCCCTCTCAGGTGGACCTAAAAGATTCCATAGCACTTTTCAAAGAGAGGGAGTTATCCCTGGTGTCTGGCCAACATTTATCCTTCAACCAACACCCCGAAAACAGATTATCTGCTCATTTATCTAATTGCTGTTTATGGGACCTTGGCTGCTGAGGTTCCCTACATTCCAATGGTGACTACACTTCAAAAGTACTTCACTGGCTGTGAAGTCACCCAGTCGATATTAATTGCCTATCCGATGGATGGGTATGGTTATGGATGGGGTATGGTTAAAATAAAAGCCAAGACATTTGAGGGACCGAAGAACATTTGTTCCCCCTGTCGTCTTGCTAAATATTATTTACTTGTAATGCGGACACACAAATTCTACCCCATATAAAGGACGGGGAAACTGGTATACAAGGGGAGAGCATACACAGGATAATCAGTGCATCTACCCAGCAGTTCACCATCACCAGCAACCAATTGGTTTGAGCGCGAGCTGAGAACCAGGTCTCTGCATAAACACACCAGCAGTAAATTAGCACATCTCAACACCATGTGCTGCCACATATACTGTCTCGACCTCTCTCTTCAGCAGCATTGACTCACTATCTCAAAGCCGTCCTGGTCCACAGTTCTATTTCATTCTTCGCTTTAACGACAAACTTTTTTCTTCCTTTCAGGTGTCAAGGATCGTAAGCTTCAACAACCAACACCCCTCCGGAACCTTCTTCCCCTTCACTTTCCTCTGACCCCATCCCTCTTCCAATCTCACCCCTTGCCGTGTTTTCACTGTCCCCTCTGACCTTCCCCTCTCTGATCCTGAACAATCAGTCCTCAGCAAAGGCCCGAGCTTCATCCCCTCGATGAATTTCGAGATTGGCATCAGCTTGGAAAATTGTTCTTCCTAATCAGCATTTTAATCTTTTGATCTGTTTTTTATTACTGAGCTGGGCTCTTTTTCCATCGCCTCCATCTCCACACCCACTTCTTTGACCAGGAATCTTCCCTTCACACAGCTTTCACTTTCTCCCGTTTTCAGAATTCTCATTCTACCTGGATCCCTCCCTCTGTAGATCTTTTCATTACTCTGCCGGCGTGTCATCAGCCGTCTCAATTTCTCTGGTCCCCTCCCTCCCTCACTCCAACCTACCTCCCCTCACTCACTCCAACCTACCTCCCTTTGAACTTGCAGAACTCTGTTCTCTCAGATCCAACCCCAACATTGTCATTAAACCTGCTGACAAGGGTTGTTGTTTGGTGAACTGACCTCAACCTTGCGGAGGCTGAACGGCAACTCTCTGACACCTCCTCCTATCTACCTCGGATCATGACTCCACTACCAAACATCAAGCCATCATTTCCAAGACTGTCTCTGACCTCATCCCCTCTGGAGATCTTCCCTCCACAGCCGCCAAACTCAAAGACCCCCAACCCTGCACAGCCCGCTTTCCAAGATCCACAAACAGGACTGCCCCAGTAGACCCATTCTTTCAGCCTGTTCTTGCTCCATGGAACTGATTTCTTCCCTTGTCCAGACTCTTCCCAACTACATCCGTGACTCTTCCGACACCCTCTGCCACTAACAGTTTCCAGTTATCTGGCCCCAACCATCTCCTTTTCACCATGGACATCCAATCCCTCTACACCTCCATCCCCCACCAGGATGGCCTGAGGATGCTCCGTTTCTTTCTTGAACAGAGCCCAACCAGTCCCATTCCACCACCACCCTCCTCCGGCTGGCTGAACTTGTTCTCACATTGAACAACTTTTCCTTTGACTCCACTTGCTTCCTCCAAATAAAAGGTTTTAAGATGGGAACCTGCATGGGTCCGAGCTATGCCTGCCTTTTCATGGGATATGCCGGTCCTACTCGGGTTCCCTCCTTTACCTCTTTTTCCGGTACATTGATGTATGTATCGGTGCCATTTCCTGCTCTCGCCCTGGAACTGGAAAATTTCATTCACTTTGCTTCCAATTTCCACCCTTCCCTCACCTTCACATGGTCCCTCTCCGACTCTTCCCATCCCTTCCTCGACTTTTCTGTCTCCATTTCTGGAGATAGACTGTTAAACATCCGCTATAAGCCTACTGATTCCCACAACTCCCTGAACTACACTTCCTCCCACCCCGTTTCCTGTAAGGACTCCATTCCATTTTCCAAGTTTCTCTTATCCTTGTTGAATCTGTTCTGATGATGCCACCTTCCATACCTCGTGCCCTGATATGTCTTCCTTTTTCCTCAACCGAGGATTCCCCTCTACCATGGTTGACATGGCCCTCGACCGCTTCCGCTCTCACCCTTTCCCCTCCCTCCCAGAAACAAGATAGGATTCCTCTTGTCCTCACCTTTCACCCCAACAGCTTCCACATTCAATGGATCATTCTCCACTATTTCTCACTACCTCCAGTGTGATTCCACCACCAAACACATCTTCCCCTTTCAGCATTCTGAAGGGATCACTCCCTCCGCGACACTCTGGTTCACTCCTCAATCACCCCAACTCCTTCCCACAGCAACTTCCCATGGAAGCGCAGGAGATGCAACATCTGCCCTTTTACCTCCTCCCTTCCCACCCTCCAGGGCCCCAAACACTCCTTCTGGGTGAAACAGCGATTTACTTGTACTTCTTTCAATTTATCATACAGTATTCACTGCTCACGATGTGGTTTCCTCTACATTGGGGAGACCAAACACAGATTGGTGACTGCTTTGCGGAACACCTCCGTTCAGTCCGCAAGCATGACCCCAAGCTTCCAGTCGGCAGTCACTTTAATTCTCCGCTCCCTCCGACCTCTTTGTTTTCAGCTTCTTACACTGTTCCAACGATGTTCAACTTGAGCTCAAAGAACAGCACCTCATCTTTCTATTAGACACTTTACAGCCTTCTGGACTCAACACCGAGTTCAACTATTTCACACCATAACCTCTACCCTTATTTTTTCAGATGGCAGCTGTTGATGATTCTGCTGTTCACATTTATAGCTCTTCTAGACCCATATTTTGTTTCTTTACTTGTTCCATTAACACCTCTTTTTGTTTTGTACTATCGTCCCTTTTGTCATTTAATCACCCCTGCCTTCCACCTCATCACAGACTTTCCCCTTTGTTCTTTCCTCCCCTCTCACCCTTTCCCTACCCGTGCAGTTGCTTAAAATCTGTTACATCTATTTTTCTAGTTCTGACGAAAGGTCATCAACCTTGAAACATTAACTCTGTTTTTCGCTCCATAGATGCTGCCTGAGTGTTTACAACAGTTTCGGTTTTTATTTCAGATTTCCAGCATCCGCAGTATTTTGCTTTTGGAATAGTTAACAGTCCTTTCTGTCTAAACCTTTGAGAAACATTTATTTATTGTACCTAATTCTGGTTTAGGTTCCTTGCTTTGCTGGCCCAAAAGTTTAACGGACACAGCTCTTAAGCTGTTAGCTGTTAGACTGAAACAGGCATAGAGTGCCACATCACATCCAATATAGCTGCTATAGGAGACCTTTGTTCACTGCACTGACCAGCAAAGAGACCCACTGCCAATCATTATTGGTGCTGTGCCCTTCCCACAGATAGTAGAGCAATTAAACCCAGGTGGTATTCATGTAGGACAGACTCAACTAAATCTTGCAGTCTGAGCAATGGCTTTCAGCCACTACTTTACCATGCCCCCGATGTAAACAATGGCACTGCAGTACTGAAGCCCTCAGGTGAGTAGTTAACCGTTCTTAATTACATTTTAACGAGGTGCAAAAAGGTTATTGAATTGCCCGAAATAAGTGGCGCCTTTGTAATTGACACCTCTGGTAATTGCAACTGGTTATCGCCATTGGCCAGATGTAGGCGGCTGCCCATGATGGGGACTGTACTATCAAATTTGTTAAAATCAATAAAAGTCCATTTCTGAATTATGCAATGCCTCCATTATTTTTCTTATTTTCAAGCAGCAATATTAAAGAAAACAGATCTTTTGTCAGTGCATGAGCAGACTTTTTATTAGTGGTTGCTATGCAGCATATTTTGGTTGTTAGGCAGTTTCAGGGACAGAAACCAGTGCTCAGAATGACAGTGTAATAGTGCAGATTTAGATTTTGAAAACCCTAAGAAAATGCCACAGAACTGTCACACCTATTGTAGAAAAACTTTCATATGAACCCCTTACAATTTTACTGTAGTTCCTTCACCATCTGATATAGTTGCTGCCAGAGAGATCAATTTCATAATATCCCTCTCAATTAAGTTCAGCTGGTGGACATGGGACAATTGTAGGTTTTTAAAGAAGGTGTGAAATGAACATTTTTTTTTAAAGAAAGGCAACAGCTTTTTTGACATTGAGCCCAATTTTATTGTAGAACCTCCCTCTGGGGTTAATTTTAATTTAATTTTAATTTATCTAATTAAACTAAAGCAGCCATAGATGGTTTCTGGACGAAAGTTATAGCTTACATTTCTGCATTACAACAGTGACTACACTCCAAAAATTCCCAGCATTGAAGCACTGACCACAGTCGATCAGCTCTGCTGGGCAGGCCACATTGTTCGCATGCTTGACACGAAACTCCCAAAGCAAGCACTCTACTCAGAACTCCTTCATGGCAAACGAGCCAAAGGTGGGCAGAGGAAACGTTTCAAGGACACCCTCAAAGCCTCCTTGATAAAGTGCAGCATCCCCACCGACACCTGGGAGTCCCTGGCCAAAGACCGCCCTAAGTGGAGGACGTGCATCTGGGAGGCCACTGAGAACCTCGAGTCTCATCGCCGAGAGCATGCAGAAATCAAGCACAGGCAGCGGAAGGAGCGTGCGACAAACCAGTCCCACTCACCCTTTCCCTCAACGACTGTCTGTCTCACCTGTGACAGAGACTGTGTGGTTCCCGTATTGGTCTGTTCAGTCATGTAAGAACTCATTTTTAAAGTGGAAGCAAGTCTTCCTCGATTCCGAGGGACTGCCTATGATGATGACACTCCAAAAAGTACTTCATCGGCTGTAAAGCGCTTTGAGATGTACGGTGGTCGTGAAAGATGCTATATAAATGTAAATCTTTCTTTTTTTTCTTTAAAGAAGTTTCTTCTGAATTCCATATTGGATTTCTTGGTGACTATCTTATATTGATGGCCTCTAATTATGCTCCGCCCCACAAGTGGAAACACTCTCTGTATCTACTCGATCAAAACATTTCATAATTTTAAAGACCCCTATTAGTTCACCCCACAGCCTTTTTTCGAGAAAAAAGAGACCCAGCCTGTTCATCCTTTCCTGATGGGTATAACCTCGCATTTCTGCTATCGTCCTTGTAAATCTTCTCTGCACCCTCTCCAGTGCCTCTATATCCTTTTTATAGTATGGCGACCAGAATTGTCTTTCTTTCTATCGATCCATAGTGTTGAAATCTTGAATTATAGTGCCAAAGTCTCTTTAGTTCACTAATCAGTTCAGAGAATTCTCAGCTGTACATTTTCAATTGCCAAAGCACAAAAATCACATTCTACTAAAATAACATTGGGTGGTATACAGCTGATATGACAGTTCCCCACCCATACCACCATATACCCTAAAAATTACATCTCTGCCTTCACAAAGGTCTAAGCAAGGTAAAACTACCCCAATCCAGGTTCTCCTTGTGCTATATTGTGGAAATTGTCAAGTAAACCGAATTTTAGTATTAATAGCAAATAAATAAATGTCTTCATAAGACCACTTAAGGATTTATAATTGGATTATGCACAATCCATGCACTATTTAAGGCAGGACATCTATTTATCAAACAATCAAATTAGAGTTTGTATAATGTCACAAAATTTCATTTAGAAACCTATAAAGAATGTGCATATTTATAGTGCTTTTCACAACCTCAGGACGTCCCAAAACACTTTACAACCAATGAAGTAGTTTTGAAGTGTAGTCACTGTTGTAATGTAGGAAACATGACAGCCAATTTACATATAGCAAGCTCCCACAAACAGAAATGTGATAATGACCAGATCATCTGTTTGAGTTATATTGGGGGAGGAATAAATATTGGCCAGGACATCAGGACAACTTCTCTGCTCTTCTTCAAATAGTGCCATGGGATCATTTACGTCCATCTGAGAGAGACAGGGTTTTGGTTTAACATATCATCCGAATGATGGCACCTTCAACAGTGCAGCCCTCCCTCAGTACTGCACTGGGAGTATCAACCTAGATTTTTTACTCAAGTGCCTGGAATTGGACTTGAACCCACAATCTTCCGACTCAAGAGGCAAGAGTGCTACCACTGAACCACAGCTGACACATGAATGTAAATATTCCAAGGTTCAGGGAAAAACCAGATTACCTAGGAAGTAACTTTCCCAACGGCTTTGATAATGCATGAGGTATAAGTTACAGCGTAGCACATATCTTAATGCTAATGGTTTCACAGCACAAAAGCGCCCCGAGTGTCAAACTTAATTACTTTAGTCTGGGAGATCAGGAGTTGAGCAAGTGGGGAATGATTATGTGAGAGTGATGCAGCAGAAGTTGCCTGATGTTGGTTGAAATATAGTCAAGCTTATAAGTGGTAGGTGTTGCCAATGATGATTAAAGTGAAAAATATTTCAATGTCCAGTACCAGTATTTCTTACTCTGAAGTGTACAAGGCAGAAGAAAGGAGATCGAGGTGTGATTTAATAAGCTACTCAAGCTCGACTCTCTTCTTTGATTTAATTATTGTTTTAGAACTCAAAAACTGCCCAGTATCTATTATACACTGTACCAAGTGGACAGTGGACATATTTTCTATGTATTTTAATTCTTTTAGATAGGGAGAAAACTGTTCTGAAAAACTTTTTCATTCCTGCTCTTGGAACCCTGCTATATTGGCTCTCAAACTTGGAAAATGTCCAATTTATTTGACGTCAGTAACACGTCTTTAAGCCAGTGAGTGCTTTCAAAGGCTGCAGTTATTCTACAGAAATAACTCTGCATTGAGTTTGAGAGACTGCTTGTCTGGAGCAGCACTAACTCTCTGCAACTACCTTGAAATACAAGATAAGCACTCTGATGGCTCAGTAGGTAGATATACCTGTAGTACTAGGCATTCGGTGGCAAGGTCCAAAGCCCAATCCTGATATCCTAAGTTACCTGTTCTCAGCTAGAGCAGCAGCAGGGGCACTAAAATTGGTGTCATTGGTGTCAGTGTCTCTGGGTTGGAAAAGGAGGGGAAAATTAGTTAAGGTTCCCACTCCAATGCCTCTTGTTGAAAAGTGCACATGTGGACATTGGGTTAAGAACATAATGTGCCACTGATTGGATGTGATATGTTCCACGGTTGACCAGCTTGGCAACACACATGTCTGGGCTCAGATATGAAGAATGGCCATTTGGGTGGCTGGTATATGTGGAAGGAATTCTAGTAAGCATCACCTTCAGCAAAGGGAAGAAAACTGGAGAAGGGAGAAGAATTTGACAAAATGTAGAATGGGCAAGGGATTTCAGGCTATCCAACTGACAAAGTGCAACATGCACGGTTATGGAATCTTCCCAACTTTCTTAATTTCCCCCACAGATACGAGTGCAAAATGGTTGTTACAATTTTATTGTTGTTGCATATAATCATAGAATGGTTATAGCATGAAAGAAGGGCATTCGACCCGTTGAGCTCGTACCGACTCTCAGCTAGTCCCACTCCCCCGCCTTTTCCCCGTAGCCCTGCAAATTCTTTTCCTTCAGATACTTATCCAATTCCCTTTTGGAAGATAAAATTGAGTCTGCCTCCACCACCCTTTCAGGCAGTGCATTCCAGACCTTAACCACTCGCAGCATAAAAAAGTTTTTCTTAAGTCACATATGTCGATTTTGATTGGCAAATTGTGCAGTGGGCTGGTTCATCCTTTGGAGACGTACTGTGTGCAAGTGTGGCAGAATTAAATCAACACAATTCAGCACACCTAGGTCCCAAAATTCTCGGGGCCTCACTCCGCCACCGGATATGTACCCACAGTCTGCCCCTGGCTTACCCCTGTCCTTGTCTCAAATTCTGAGATTGGGCTCATTTATATAAATTGTGTGGGCGTCCATGCTATTTCCAACATGCACCCACAGGGGCAGGTGTTTTCCAGTAGCAGCGTGCCACTCTGTCCGGGGTGGGGGGTTGTGAACTAATCCAGCTGAAGTTATTGAAAAATAGTTTCAATTTTAAAGTCGCTTCTTTTCTAAGAGCAAATCAGTCAGTTTGTGATCGATTGCCATTAGCAAACTGCCAGTTGAAACTATTTTGGCCCCACTCCCACCAGATTGTAATCCAGGCACAAAAGCACTTAATCATCCAGATAAACTTTTTGTTGGCGGAACTAGCGTGATTTCTAACTGATGATATGATCCCGCCTGCCCTGTCTTATCTGATGATGCCCGTACGGGGTGGGGTTGAGGGCAGGAAGGACCGAGCCCCACTCCTTGCAGAATTTCGGGACATAAACATGACGGGCAGAGATTCAGCAGAACTGAATCTCCTACACAATCATATCTTTATTTAGCTTTTAATTACATTTATTTAAGAATTTTTGGTGTAGCTTTCACTGCAACTAAAACAAAACCAGAGAAATTCTGTGCAATGACTACGCTCCCTCACGTATCCCTCTAGCTGAAACTTTTACATTTAGTATGTTGCTTCTTCCTAGCCCCTGAGGCAATTTCAGACCAATTACTATACAGTTAACATCCATGTGTCTCCGTGACAAGCCAAAATCCCTCAAAGCCACTCCTGGAATATTAAATTACACACATTAAGTCACGACTCACCAAGTTGTTTTGTTGCAGCAAAAGATAATGGATCTGCAGAATCCAGCTCAACTTTCCAGCCCCCAAGCCTTTTTCTCTTCAAAGTATCACTTCCCAACAATATTCGTTCTTAAACAGTTACGACAAGCAGTTCACAGGTCAGTTAATAAGAACAATTATTCTCCTTTGAAAGATACCAGATGGGGCTGGATTTTCCTGATCTTGCCCCTACAGGGTTGGGGCAGGATGCACGCCCTGACCTGACCCAGTTTCCTGGGTCAAGAGTGATTACATAATCAATGGCAGGCTTCCGGCTGGATTCTTGCCAGAGGCCCCCATGGGACAGTGCTCCAATGGGACTAGTGCTCCGGCACAAGATGTTCAAAGATAATTTAAAGGGTCCACGGTGCCCTGAATATTGCACCAAGTACGCACTTAAAAGCTCAGTCTCAGGCCTTCGGCAGGTGAGAAATCGTGGTGACTTGAAAGGAGAGGAGGCAGCTACAAGATCCTCTCCCTCCATTGTAATCCTACATTACAACAATGACTATACTCCAATAGTACTTAATTGGTCGTAAAGCGCTGAGAGACGCCTAGTGGTCATGAAAGGCACTATATAAATCAAAGTCTTTCTTTCCATCGGGGTGAATTTTGGACCATTCACGTTGCTTCCCCAGGCATGTGTGGTTCACCTGGCACCTGGTACAGAGGAACTGGGGGCAGACCTGAGGAAAATGGGCCGGAAAGCTGGGTTCCTCCATTTGTATGTATCGGGTGGGAAAAAACGACCAGCAATGGCGAGACAGTGGTAGGCCTCATCATCCAATTTCACCCCATTTAGTGCAGCTATCCCACCCAATTTCAGATGGTACAGCAGAAGATGATACAAACATGCGGAGGTGGAAGAGAGCGATCTCCAAAGGGTTTTGCAGTCGCTTCTCTTGAAGAGATCATGCAACAGAACATTTAACTGTGTAGAGCTAGACAATACCGTACAAGATTACAACAACGTCACAAAGCAGGAAACTACGTAAAAGAAACAAATGTAATTAAAAGCTAAATAAAGCTATGACAGATATGTTAAAAAAAAGATCCAAAGTCTGCCACGTTGATGATGAAAATCATTGACCAGATCAAAATTGCAACAGTCCATATCTTTCAACAGTGTACAGATAAAGTTTTAGCAATGAAAAAAATAACACTTTAACAATCTCTACAAAGTGCATATTCAACAGCTTCAAAGCAAGGACTTTGCTGTTATTAAATTAATAGACCAACCAGCAGCTCAATTTCTCACCTACTATGCGGTAATAAATCCGTACCCCACAGCTCAGGTTTTGTATTTGTGCTTACATCAGAAAGCCGACTGAAAAAAAAATACTTTCTTCAGATTTCTTACATATTGCAAGTTATATTGCAAGTTATGCAGACGCATAAAGTCACTGACGTTTCACACGGTAAGGTTTCATTATCATAGTTGTTTCAGTTGTTGTAATCTTGTACGGTATTGTCTAGCTCGACTGCGTACAATTCTGGTCGCCATATTATAAAAAAGGATATAGAGGTACTGGAGAGGTTGCAGAGAAGATTTATAAAGACAATACCAGAAATGCGAGGTTAGACCCATCAGGAAAGGGTGAACAGGCCGGGTCTATTTTCTCTTGAAAAAAGGCTGAGGGGTTAACTAGTAGGGGACTTTAAAATTATGAAAGGTTTTGATAGAGTAGATACAGAGAGTGTTTCCACTTATGGGGAAGAGCATAACTGGAGGTCATCAATGTAAGATAGTCACCATGAAATCCAATAGGAAACTTCTTTACCCAGAGTGGTGAGAATGTGGAACTTGCTACCACCGGGAATAGTTGAGGCAAATAGTAGATGCATTTAAGTGGAGGCTAGATATGAGGGAGAAGGGAATAGAGGGTTATGCTGAGAGTTAGATAAGGAAAGACGAGAGGAGGCTTGAATGAAGCATAAATGCCGGCATGGACTGGTTGGAGCGAATGGCCTGTTTCTGTGCCATACATCCAATGTAATCCTATGTAATATAAACCTATGCCCAAGTTATTGCTTTCAGCTTCTCTTCAAAAGACTAGCTAATAATCATTCAAATGTAATCTAATATACCAGCAGTACACTTATAATGCCAAATCTACACAATTCGGTTGTAATGAGCCCTTTAACCCATACACAAGTGAGGCAGAAAGCACTTCTCACTTTGCAGCTACATAACACTTCTTTCAGTTCATACCATGGAACCTCAATTTACAAGCCACTTGTTACAAAAAATGTTACCTCTAGTCCTGACAGATGTTTTGTTTACATTCGGTGGTGGTGTTCTCAAACCTTGACGAGATGAACTCTGATAAGAGGAACAGCTTTGTCAGTGCCCATGATTTTGTATTAATGTGGTTTTGCTGTATTACAGCTACTTCATTGCAGATGGTGGAGGGTACTTTTCCCATTAAAATACCAGAACCCTGTAGCTTGTAACACATAAATGACAGGGGCAAACAATAGGATTATCAGAGTGCTTCCACACCTATCTATACTTACACTCAGAAAGGACCATCGTGTGTGTATTGCTCTTTGGCTTTTCTTACATATTGACAGAATAGAATGATTTGCTACATTGTAGTTGTCTTTTTCATTAAAAAGTTTACTTTAGTGTTACTGCTAACTGAGTGAGACCTGTGGACTGGGAAATATATTGGCCTTACTGAGGAATTAAACAAATGTAACAGCAGCTATTGAATGAGACTGTCTGAGGTGCTCAAATAATCTGAAAAGACAGATTGGTGCTGTGTTCACCACTTATATCTCCTATGAGAAACAATTTAATTAAAATGTAAATTCCATAAACATACTTTCTAAAGTGACCACTGCTGGAACATTTATGGCCCAGATGGAGACTGTGCTTTATGTTTGAATGAAAATGAGTAGAACCCAAAAAGTTAATTTCTCTATAAAAGACCTTAATCTTTATTACTGCAAATTTTCCCTCATAAAATGAAGAGAAATACATACGATGAGCAGAGTAAAGGGGATGTGAACATTTTACAGATGATTAAATCTCCTCAATTAGGAGAAAGGTAATAAAATTCATGTAAAAATTGGACACCAAACATCACTGAAGAAAAGCAAGCAATCAACAAAACAATTATTTTAATAGTTATGGGCATCGTGTGCTGCAGAATACTGTTGCTGTTGCAAAAGTCACATGTAGTAAATATAAGTTGATGGATCCTGGAATTTTCCATTGAAAAGGTATTTAAAACATTTATTTTATTTTTCGTGTGTGGAAGCAGCAGGTGACACAAAGCAGCTGTAGTAATTGATGGTTACAGCTAGGTAGATTTTATTGGAATCTGGAAACCGGAAACATGCTTCAAAAAACTCATTAATTTTTCCTTTACAAGTCACAGTGCCCGAGTCGCTGCTAGCTGTCAAACACATATTTCTTTATTGTACAGAAGAGAAATAGTTCTTTAGATTTTACTCATAAACATGCAGTACAAATATGAATGAAAAGCGTAAAATGATGGTGTAATTTGATTAAAAGCGTGTTCATATATAAGTTAAAGCCAATACTCAAGACTCCCTCAATGGCCTAGTGACTAAAGTCACCATCTGGTATGGTACCTAGCTATGAAGATTTTAGGTTCGAGTGATCTCGATTTGGGCAGCAGTTGGAGGGTTACAATTGTTTTTAGTACCCCATGAGAAAGTAGGAGGGGAAAATATCAGCCAGGGTTGCTGCCTCCAATGACCACTGTTGGAGAGTGTGTGCATTTCTGTGGATGGATTGAGCTCAGCTGCAATGTCTTCCATAACTGAATAGTCTGTCAACATTAAGGGGCCGAAATTTCCTCTTTCAATAAGAGTCGTGGCCGCCTGAGAGCGTAAGCACTCGGCGCGGAGGGGCTGCCATTTTGAAAATTGCCCTCGTGGATTTTCCTGGCGGAGAACATCTCCGCTCCGCCCGTGTTGCTGCCCCATCGACCTTTTACTGACAGGCGGCGACCCCCTTTCCGCCCTGTGTGTGAAATTGCACTGTGGGAGCGGATCGGCGACTGACAGCTTTTCCTGGCTGGAACCATCCTGTGGCTGGGCGACGCATCCGCCCTTAAAGGAGAGGGCGCACTGCCGCGGCTGCCATTTTACTTTAATTGTCGGCCAACTGCCAGGTCGGCCGGACAATGGCGGCCACGGTCGCGTTGATGTTATCAGTGCGGCGCTGATGACTCAGAGCGCCGGCAGCTCCGATCCATCCCCACTTCTGCCCCGCTGATGACATCACATCTGCCCCACTCCAAAAAAAAACAAAAGAGCTCAATTTCCTCGGATTGTCCGCCCCATCCATTGGGGCAGACGGTGCATTTAAAAAATCGGTAAGTGCGCCCTGTTTTGGGTGGAGTGCAATTTTGGCCTCTAGGTGTCTGGGCTCACTTGAGGCAGCATCCAAGGAATTGTACCCTAGCAGTAACCACCTTTTGTTTGGACAGGGGCGGGCCAGGTGGCCAGTAATTCTAATAACATTTCTCAATATTAAAAATCATTAAACATAGTAAAACTAAGAATTTGCAATAAAAGCAAGTTCTAAGAGGTCATGTTCAGGACAAGATTAGAACCTGTGGATAGACATTAATGGACTAATAATTTGCAAGGACAGACATGGTGTGTTCTGAGCACCGAGCCAAACAGTCAGGAGATGATCATGAGACTTACTAACACAATAGACTAGTTGAGAAAGGATGGGATAGTAATGTACAAGATTATTTCATGGGTTAACTTGTTACGTCTTAACTAAAACTAAGCAGAACGTGTTGACAAGTTATCATCATGCCAGCAAGACGTTACCAACACTATAAAAGGTACAACACACAAAAACACAGGGGGACTTGACCAGCGTAAACATATTGGAACTACACGTCTAGAACAACGCGCTTACAATTTTTCTCGCTGAGTCCTCCCATGAGTATCTGTAGCAGTAATCTCATGGTCACTGTATGTAGTGGGTTGTGTAATATGATTAAAATGTATTAAACCAACATCTCATTGTTTCCTAGGTTTTGAGCATGATTAACGGGGTTTGGATACACATTATCCTGTGAAAACCCAATGTATATTTAACCTCTTAGGGGGCAAAAACCTAACATTTAGGAGGGAAAGGGAGGAAAAAGAATGACAGCAATGTGCTTTTTCAATTTTTATCCTCTATTCTAAAAAGTTTATTTTTAAGAAAGTCACTTTTCATTAGTAATTTAGCAGCAAGTAGGTCCGTCAAAGTGATTTATCTGTAGCTAACATACGTGGCAAGGATTGAAGCATGCAGGAAACAGCTGAGCTGGTGACAAGTCTTATTTGATGACTTCAACTTTGCTTTCTATTTTGTCATAATGGAGTGTGAAAGGGCAATGCAACACTTCAGATATTTAAAAAAAATACCTCAGTCATCTTGCTTGCTGCTATAAGCAGGGTAGTTCTGCTTTTCCTGTTAAAGTCTTCAAAATGGCTTTTCTGGTGTCAATGAGAAATGTAGTACAGGTTGAATCTCCCTTACCTAGAACTCCCTATCCGGAACCACCCCTCGTCCAGAACCATTCCCGGCCACCGGGAGGCACATGCGCAGAACTCCAACATGAATAAATTGAAGTTGTTCCTCGCTGCCGACTCCCGCAAGCACTGGCCTGACCCCGCGATCCACCACCGCCTGTCCCCCCCCGCCCCCCACCCCACCACGATCTCTTTGCCGCATTCAGAGCCCCAAGCCAGCCAGCCCCGATATCCCCTTGCTCAGTACCTGTACCATCCAATTTAACGTGACCACCCCTCGTCCGGAAAAATCCCTTATCCAGAACAGGCCAGGTCCTGAGGGTTCCGGATAAGGGAGGTTCAGCCAGTATTGCTGAATGTGTTTACTTTCTACTTTGAAATATTGCAAAAGAGATGGGAATTTTTTTTTTAAATGGAACAGCCATATAATAATGACCTTGCCTTGAAGAACCAATAGGCTTGAAACGAATGTATACATACTTGAAATATATAAATTCTGATTTAAGAATTTCCAATTTGTTAATGTATTTATTTTACCGACAGGCAGAATGATCATTGGCTCTGTGAAAGTTGGCACTTTTTGGGACTCATATGATGAAAAGGACTCGAATAATCCTGCTGTGTAACCCGCTTATTTGTTTCAGAAGTTCCGACCTTTTAGAGTCAGACTTCCAGAGTCAACAGATACCAGAGAAGAAGTGCAGAGTTGTGACTAGTACTGTGCATAGAAAACATAGAAAACATAGAAAATAGGTGCAGGAGTAGACCATTCGGCCCTTTGAGCCTGCACCACCATTCAATAAGATTATGGCTGATCATTCCCTCAGTACCCCTTTCCTGCTTTCTCTCCATACCCTTTAATCCCTTTAGCCGTAAGGGTCACATCTAACTCCCTCTTGAATATATCTAATGAACAGGCATCAACAACTCTCTGCGATAGGGAATTCCACAGGTTAATAACTCTCTGAGTGAAGAAGTTTCTCCTCATCTCAGTCCTAAATGGCCTACTCCTTATCCTAAGACTGTGTCCCCTGGTTCTGGACTTCCCCAACATCGGGAATATTCTTCCCGCATCTAATCTGTCCAGTCCCGTCAGAATCTTATACGTTTCAATGAGATCCCCTCTCATCCTTCTAAACTCCAGCGTATAAAGGCCCAGTTGATCCAATCTCTCCTCATATGTCACTCCAGCCATCCCTGGAATCAGTCTGGTGAACCTTCGCTGCACTCCCTCAATAGCAAGAATGTCCTTCCTCAGATTAGGAGACCAAAACTGAACACAATATTCTAGGTGAGGTCTCACCAAGGCCCTGTGCAACTGCAGTAAGACCTCCCTGCTCCTATACTCAAATCCCCTAGCTATGAAGGCCAACATACCATTTGCCTTCTTCACCACCTGCTGTACCTGCATGCCAACTTTCAATGACTGATGAACCATGACACCCAGGTCTCGTTGCACTTCCCCTTTTCCTAATCTGCCGCCATTCAGATAATATTCTGCTGTCGTGTTTTTGCCCCCAAAGTGGATAACCTCACATTTATCCACATTAGACTGCATCTGCCAAGGATTTGCCCACTCACCTAACCTGTCCAAGTCACCCTGCAGCCTTTTAGCATCCTCCTCACGGCTCACACCGCCACCCAGTTTAGTGTCATCTGCAAACTTGGAGATATTACACTCTATTCCTTCATCCAAATTGTTAATGTATATTGTAAAGAGCTGGGGTCCCAGCACTGAGCTCTGCGGCACTCCACTAGTCACTGCCTGCCATTCTGAAAAGGACCCGTTTATCCCGACTCTCTGCTTCCTGTCTGCCAACCAGTTCTCTATCCACGTCAGTACATTACCCCCAATACCATGTGCTTTGATTTTGCACACCAATCTCTTGTGTGGGGCCTTGTCAAAAGCCTTTTGAAAGTCCAAATACACCACATCCACTGGTTCTCCCTTGTCCACTCTGCTAGTTATATCCTCAAAAAATTCCAGAAGACTCGTCAAGCATGATTTCCCTTTCATAAATCCACACTGACTTGGACCGATCCTGTCACTGCTTTCCAAATGTGCTGCTATTTCATCCTTAATGATTGATTCCAACATTTTCCCCAATACTGATGTCAGGCTAACCGGTCTATAATTACCCATTTTCTCTCTCCCTCCTGTTTTAATAAGTGGCGTTACATTAGCTACCCTCCAGTCTATGGGAACTGATCCAGAGTCGATAGACTGTTGGAAAATGATCACCAATGCATCCACTATTTCTAGGGCCACTTCCTTAAGTACTCTGGGATGCAGACTATCAGGCCCCGGGGATTTATCCGCCTTCAATCCCATCAATTTCCCTAACACAATTTCCCGTCTAATAAGGATATCCTTCAGTTCCTCCTTCTCACTAGACCCTCAGTGCCCTAGTACATCTGGAAGGTTATTTGTTCAACTGGTCTGCCATTTCTTTGTTCCCCATTATAAATTCATCTGAATCCGACTGCAAGGGACCTACGTTTGTCTTCACTAATCGTTTTCTCTTCACATATCTATAGAAGCTTTTGCAGTAAGTTTTTATGTTCCCGGCAAGCTTCCTCTCGTACTCTATTTCCCCCCTCTTAATGAAACCCTTTGTCCTCCTCTGTTGAATTCTAAATTTCTCCCAGTACTCAGGTTTGCTGGTTTTTCTGGCCAATTTATATGCCTCTTCCTTGGATTTAACACTATCCTTAATTTCCCTTGTTAGCCATGGTTGAGCCACCTTCCCCGTTTTATTTTTACTCCAGACAGGGATGTACAATTGTTGAAGTTCATCCCTGTGATCTTTAAATGTTTGTCATTGCTTATCCACCATCAACCCTTTATGTATCATTTGCCAGTCTATTCTAGCCAATTCACGCCTCATACCGTCGAAGTTACCTTTCCTTAAGTTCAGGACCCTAGTTTCTGAATTAACTGTGTCACTCTCCATCTTAATAAAGAATTCTACCATATTATGGTCACTCTTCCCCAAGGGGTCTCGCACAACAAGATTGACAATTAGTCCCTTCTCATTACACATCACCCAGTCTAGGATGGCCAGCTCTCTAGTTGGTTCCTTGACATACTGGTCTAGAAAACCATCCCTAATACACTCCAGGAAATCCTCCTCCACCGCATTGCTACCAGTTTGGTTAGCCCAATCAATATGTAGATTAAAGTCGCCCATGATAACTGCTGTACTTTTATTGCACACATCCCTTATTTCTTGTTTGATGCTGTCCCCAACCTCACTACTACTGTTTGGTGGTCTGCACACAACTCCCACTAGCGTTTTCTGCCCTTTGGTATTCCGCAGCTCTACCCATACCGATTCCACATCATCCAAGCTAATGTCCTTACTATTGCATTAATTTCCTCTTTAACCAGCAACGCCACCCCGCCTCCTTTTCCTTTCTGTCTATCCTTCCTAAATGTTGAATACCCTTGGATGTTGAATTCCCAGTCTTGGTCACCCTGGAGCCATGTCTTCGTGATGCCAGTTAGATCATATCCGTTAACTGCTAACTGCGCAGTTAATTCGTCCAGCTTATTCCGAATATTCCTCGCATTGAGGCACAGAGCCTTCAGGCTTGCCTTTTTAACACACTTTGCCCCTTTAGAATTTTGCTGTAATGTGGCCCTTTTTGTTTTTTGCGTTGGGTTTCTCTGCCCTCCACTTTTACTATTTTCCTTTCTATCTTTTGCTTCTGCCTCCATTTTATTTCCCCCTGTCTTCCTGCATAGGTTCCCATCCCCCTGCCATATTAGTTTAACTCCTCTCCAACAGCACTAACAAACACTCCCCCTAGGACATTGGTTCCGGTCCTGCCCAGGTGCAGACTGTCCGGTTTGTACTGGTCCCACCTCCCCCAGAACCGGTTCCAATGTCCTAGGAATTTGAATCCCTCCCTTCTGCACCACTCCTCAAGCCACGTAGTCATCTGAACTATCTTGCAATTCTTACTCTGACTAGCACGTGGCACTGGTAGCAATCCTGAGATTACTACTTTTGAGGTCCTACTTTTTAATTTAGCTCCTCGCTCCCTAAATTCGTCTCGTAGGACCTCATCCCGTTTTTTACCGATATCGTTGGCACCTATATGTATCATGACAACTGGCTGTTCACCCACCCTTTTCAGTATGTCCTGCACCCACACCGAGACATCCTTGACCCTTGCACCAGGGAGGCAACATACCATCCTGGAGTCTCGGTTGCGGCCGCAGAAACGCCTATCACTATAGCTCTCCCACTCTTTTTCCTGCATGTCGGATGTTACAATTCAGTGGGAACATCTGCTGAACTCAAACATTTCTTCGTGCAGGGAAAATCTAAATAATTTCACATTGCATGAAAATAGACATTACTCATGTGTTAGGGAAAACTAACAAGTTTTGGACCATACAGCACAGAATTTATATAGTTAGGAGGATTCCAATATAGAAATGGTCACACACTATTTTGGAGGAGGGTTCAATTCTATACCAATTTTTGTACCATTGGTGCTACTAGTGTTGTTAATTATTTTGATGACCAACCCCCCCCTCCCTGAAACCAAACACTAAGGGGGGAATTTTAATCTCCAAATAAATGGGTGAGTTGGGAGTTGGGTGGGAGGTTAAAGTGTTAAAAATCGGAATCGCGATTAAAGTTGGCACTTTAAATATGTTAATACGGCTGGACGCCTCGGATTTAACCTGTTGTGGCTGGCAGGGGTTCCCGGGCGTCGGGCTTCTCGGCAGCTGCAGCGAGACAGCCTCGGGGAGCAATCCTTATGGGCTAGGAGGAGCAGGAGTGCTTCCTCCCAGCCCCCAAGCTCCCCCACCATCAGACCTCCTCCCCCCACAGGGTTCGGATTCCCCTTGGGGTCAGGGATCAGACCCCCCACCCACCAACCTGAGGCCTCTTGTCCAGCGTGCCTCGCCAGACAGGAAGCCAGCCTGTCAATCAGCCGGAATTTCCGGACGGGGAACCTGACTGTGACATCCCGTGCACGCCGTGGAATTAAAACTCCACAGTGTGCAAGAAAAACTCGGACTTCCGGGTTTCACGTGATCTCCTGGGCTGTTTGCCCCCCAAGCATCGAAAAGAAAAATTTCCGGCCTAAGTGTCCACAGTGATTCTGGAGCCACTAGAGGATTGTTTAATATGAAGGAAAAGGTTAGAGTCAAACAAAGCTATGATTTATTTCAAGGCTAAACGTTATCAGTTACTGACTAGTAAAGTACTCTTTATGCAAATTTAAAGAGGATTTAATTAATGGGAACTATACACTATTCCTGTTTGTCCAAGAACAAAAAAAAACATTAGATACTTTCCTGTAATGATCAAGTCTTACTAGCTGATTTTTAGTAGCATTGCTCATAAGCAGTCTAAGGTCTGAGCAGATTTTGATGTTTAGTATGATCCCATTCCAAGCCAGGAAGCAGAGCACAGCTATTAGGGGTGGAGGGCGCTAAATTTTAATATTAAAACAACTGGATCTCAAGAAATAGGCACTCACCTGTTTAATAGCACTTGGGACTTCTGATGGCTGCTGTTCTCAGAATTTTTTTCACTTGGATCCAATATCCAATCAGAAGGCCGTATCTGGAAGAAAAAAATATCGTTTGTCCAATCAGAAAATTGGGATGTGTCTTCAAAGCACCAGAATTATGATTGTTTTTGCTAATGATAGCAAGACTGGCCAATCACAGCTCAATTCTGTGCCATAACTTCCTGTTTGTAAGCGCAGCACCCACATTCAGCTTCAGACTGAGTCGCAGGTAGCAGCCTTTAGCTGCATTCTGGGAGCTGTAGTCAAAACAGTCATCAGAGAGTCATGCACAAATGCATTCTGGGAGTGCATGACTTGGTTGAGTCTCTAATCAGGTAAAACCCGGCTACACAACTGGAAAATGCAGGACTCAAGCCCAAGTTCCCCAGAGACGGGACGGGCCTATGCAGGGAAAAACATCTTGGAAGCATTTCTAAAGTATACTGGCTGACTTTATGGGCAAGTTGAGCATTTTTTTCTGAATTAATATTCTATAGTTATTATGTAATAAATCTTGTCACCTGCACAGAATAGGTTTTGTGAGGAAGTAAAATAACTGCTCAAAGCAAAAAGCAGTGCTTTACAGTTATACAACAGGCGATGATAGCAACTGCATATTGTTGTATCCTTAGTAAGCCGAGCACTAATTTACCAAAATCATTGACACATCAATTCAGTCGAACTCACCACAAAATAGCAGGCACACAGGTTTCAGATCTCAAACGGCTTCCTGCGTTAGTGCTAAGGGATTGTTAGAGACTGCCTCAAAGGGAGTGAGAAACATTGGGGGGTGGGCTGGTCACCACCTGCTGTTCTCACTCATCTTCTGGTTGTCAGAATGGCTCGAGTGGAGGCCTGGGAACAGGTGTTAAGCCAGTCCTTTTAGTGAGAATACCTGGATGTATAGAAACAGGCATAAAGGAGCACAAAAAAACTATGTTGGGCAATTCATATAAATCTGGCATAGTCTTCTTGCTGTTAAAATGAAAAGGCGGAGAAGTTTGTTATCTTCACCAGACCAACTGCATTACATCACTAACCTGGTAAAGACATGCATCCAGTCAATTTGTCAATCTAACATATTACAGTTGTGATAGGTAAACAGTTTGATGACTTGTACCACTTTTATAAGAATAAATAAAAGTTACAGTTCTCAAAGAAGACCACCTTTCAATAAAGAATATTTTTCTGTTTAGACCTTGCTTGGTACATTTATAAATAATTAAGATTCTGAAGTTGCCCAATACCTCCGCCTCCCTTGTTCAAATAAGATGAGAAAACACAAGTCTATGCACTTCTACAAAAGCAAAATACTGCAGCTGCTGAAAAGTCTGACGAAAGGGCATCGACCTGAAACGTTAACTCCACAGATGTTGCCTGACCTGCTGAGTATTTCCAGCATTTTCTCTATTTATTTCTATCCATTTCTAGTTGTAAAAGAAACTCGTGGCTCAGAAGTGTACATAGTGTTTCTAATGAACCTTTTCAAAGTCTGGCAGTATAGCAAAGTAAGTGAAAGATTCCAAACAGAGCCTGACAATATATTTTTACTGTGTTTAAATTTACTGTTAAAGGATTCTCAAGAGGCTAGTATTTTCTTAATGTAACCCCAAACTATATAGCCTGGCAAAAAAAAACAATTTTTTAAAATAACCATAGCCACTTCAGAAATAATAAAATATAGCTTACAAGGTCACAGTCGTCTTGCAATGGGCAGGAAGCCAAAGATTTTATTATTAAATAAATGGCATCAGGAGATTTTCCACAGCCAGCCCCGATCGCAAAGACTTAAAATCATCTCATTTCTATACACACTTTTTTTTATTGGTTCCTGAAATGTGGGTATCTCTGACAAGGCCAGCCTTTACTGACATCCCTAATTGCTCGTGAGAAGGTGGCGGTGAGCCACCTTCTCGAACCGCTGTTCTTTGGTACAACTGAGTGGCTTGCTAGGCCATTTCCGATGGCAATTAGAGTCAACCACATTGCTGTGGGTCTGGAGTCACATATAGGCCAGACCGGGTAAGGACGGAAGATTTTCCTCCCTCGAGGACATTACGACAATCTGGTTGTTTCATGGTCACAATTACTGATACTAGCTTTTTATTTCAGATTTATTTAATTAAGTGAATTTTTTAATTCCCTAGCTGACGTGGGTGTCTCTGGATCATTAGTCCAGCCCTCTGGATTATTAGTTCAGTAACATAACCACTATGCTACCATTCCCGGTTGTTTTTTTTACCAGACAGAATAACCTTATATTCTAGATGCATGTTTATTCTCTTTCTCCAGTCAATCCAAATTTCACGTTGATGTAAGTACTCCTAAAAAATAACCTGTAGGTACCTTTAGAGTTTAAGGGCCATGTTTTACTCTGCGTGTTGGCTTTTACGAAAAAAGTAAATGTGAGTAGACAAGATGAACATGACCAGTAGAAAGTGTTCTGACGAAGGATCATCGGCCCGAAACGTTAACTCTGCATTTTCTCTGCTGCCTGACCCACTGAGATTTCCAGCATTTTCTGTTTTTATTCCAGATTCCAGCATCCGTAGCATTTTGCTTTTGTAGTAGAAAGTGGTATAGGTAATGGACTTTAAAAAAAAAATTCTTTAACCACTTTCTCCCATGTGTTTAACACAAATTAATGGCAAAAATTGTTTTATAAGTTAAGGTCTCAGAAGGACATGGAGGAAATCCAGATGCAGTCATTCAGCCATTGCACTGTAAAAGGACTATGGATACTAAGGGTATGCGATCTGAAAGAAGTTGATTAATGTAGAAGTGGAACAACCATCAAAAGAATACATAAGGTTAGGTGATGAGTGGAGGTCACTAATATGAATAAGGAGCAGAATGGGGCAGAGAGGAGGCAGAGCACTGTTGAGTTAACCAAAGAAAAACATAGGTACTTCACACACCTGTGCACATCATTCAAAACAGCCTTGGTTTAAAAATAAGCTTACTTCAAGCAGACAGTCCACTTGGTGTTGAACGGCCACGTCTGTAGCTCAGTGTTTGTGTGTGGAAGTATCCGCCATTGTTAAACCTTGGTGAGATCAAGCAGTTAGCTGCAGGCAGAAGACAAGAGTTCAGATTAGCTTAATCTATTCTTTTTGTGTGAAGTTAACTAATTCTAGTTCAAATGGCCTAAGTTATTGAAGTTGGCCACAAACTGAATGAATTCTTTGTACGGTCATAATTAATATTTCCAGATGCACATTGTCTAGAACAGTAAATGCTCTGAAAAGAATGCATCTTAATGATGTATTCCAATGCTGTATAAATTATCATGACATATTCACTGTAAATATAAATCCATATTGATAATGACAGTGCGGTTAAATTGTTGAAAATCTGAAAGCCGACCTCAACCCGCCATGAATGCTCCTACTTCCAGTTTAATGGGGAGGTCGGGTGAGTAACCCGCAGGTCGGTCATTATAACATGTTAATGAAGCTACATGCCTCAGATTTTAACAGTCTTTTACATTTAATGGCTGCGAGCCGGGTTTCCCAGGGCCCGGGAAACTCGGCAGATGAAGGGAGGTGTGAGCTGCCAGATCCAACAGGTAAGTGCTTTTCCAGCACTGCTTGTTGGCCAGGAGGAACAGGAGTGCTTCCCCAGGCTCCCCCAAGCTAACCTGCAGTGAGCGACCTCCCTTCCCATGTTTGCCGCCCCCCCCCACTCCCCACCCATCCTGCTGCCTTCCTCCACTCCTCTTTGCTCCCAGGCTGTGGCCTTCCAGTGCAGAAAGGAAGTGCAAATGAGGTCCTGCCGTTAAATTCAGCAGAGTCTCCGCGTTAGCCGCATATCCGGGCTTCCCGGCCATAACAACAATAACCACCGCCCCCCCCCGACCCCCCCCACCACCCCCAATATCAGAGCCAATGGATCGCCTGCATGCAGCAAATATCAGAGAATCGAACGGGTTCCTTTATAGTTGTGCACTCCAACCTGCCCAATTTTCCGATATTCATCGAGCACAGATCCAGGAAAACCTCCCTGTTCATTTCAGACTCTAGTATCGGCACCGTTTCAACATTTTCAGTGAAATTTTACATTCTTCCCTCAGGCTGGTACAATTTGTAAATAAGAGAATCATGGCATTTGCATCTTTTGCAATTAGGGTACATGTCAAACATATGCAACAACTGCTGTTTTCACCTGTTCCAGATTAAGTATTACTTTTATCTTATTTCTGAAGATGAAAATAACAATTCTGCCAAGATTTCCTAACAGCTGTGAATGCAAAGCAGAAATTCAAAGAGGTTTCTTTACAAATTGAAACAGTTTCACATCAATTCTACCACAGAAGTCACAGCACAGGAGAAAGCCATTGAACCCACGGCCCCCATGCTGGTGTCAGCTTTGGACGATCTACTCTATATTTTATATTTGTCTTTTTAAATTATTTATCCGATTCCCTTTTCAATGATATTATAGTCTCTACCACTTTACATCATTCCATGTTCTAATAGCCTTGTATGTGGGGGGAAAATTGTCTGACTTCCCCCTTTGATAATCCTTAGTCTATGGAGTAGAGTTAGCAATTTGCCAACCAGTGGAAGGAAGCTTCACATTATTGAGTCTTTCAAATTCTAATATAATTTAAAAAAATCTCAATTCTATCATCACCCTGTTCCAGTAAAAGAAATAGCCACTATTTCATATTTGCCAACCATTCACATTGTGGGGGCTTCATCTACATGTTCATGTTTGTGGATGAAGATCAGAGGAGATCAAGCACCCATGGAGTGCTCCTACCAGAGTCCTGCTGCTGCTGTGCACAAAGCGATTGAACACGATTTCACAGAGAATTCCTGATCTCTCCAGAATTCCAACCCATAGAAAGTTCAATCATTTACAAACAGCAGCATCAGGGCTCTGGTCAGGTGTGGAGGGAGGGAGGAGGGAGAGGACAGATCGCAGAAACAGAATTAATTAGGTGGGTAAGGGGAGGTGAATGACAGCATGAATTGGGGGGGAAGGGGGGCGACAGGGAAAGAGGAGCAGAGGAGATTGCTCGCGTGAACTGGGAGAATTAGAGGGTAACAAAGTACCTCTGTGAACTTTTGGGAAGAGGGTGCAGAGTGAAGGGAAATGGATCGAGAGGGGTACAGAGCCTGTGTGAAATGGGGAGGGGTGGCGGTATAGTGTCTGGACTGGGTGGGTTGAAGGGGAAGAGTGACCCCAAAGTGCCAAAAAGATTAACATTTTCTGGGAAAACATGCTCACCGAACTGAATCGCCACCCACCCACACCAGAAAATATGTGCTTTCAATATGTCTCCTTCCTCACACTTTCATCTACAACTAAGTTCTATGCTTTTGTCCCACTGCACTTTCAGTGTAATTATTTGTTTTTGAATTATCAGCTTTGCTAATTTTCTAGGTTGGTATATATGTAATTTTGCAAGCCTTTCTTCATAGCTATAACTTTTCATTCCTGCCATCTGCCAGCTCAAGAATAACAAAGCAACGGGAGCGGATGGAATCCCCGCTGAGGCACTAAAGTATGGCGGAGAGGCACCATTGGCATGAGTGCATGACCTCATCTCTCTCATCTGGAAGGAAGAGAGCATGCCAGGAGATCTCAGAGATGCAGTAATCGTGACCATCTTTAAAAAAGGGGACAAGTCCAGCTGCGGCAACTACAGAGGAATCTCTCTGTTATCAACCACTGGGAAAGTCGTCACTAGAATCCTCCTCAACCGTCTTCTCCCTGTGGCTGAGGAGCTCCTCCCGGAATCACAGTGCGGATTCCGTCCACTACGCGATACAACGGACATGATCTTTACGGCGCGACAGCTGCAAGAAAAATGTAGGGAACAGCACTAACCCTTGTACATGGCCTTCTTTGACCTTACAAAGGCCTTTGACACTATCAACTGCAAGGGACTATGGAGCGTCCTCCTCCGTTTCGGCTGACCCCAAAAGTTTGTCAACGTCCTGACCAACGGATCCATCACAGACCCAATCCACATCCGGACCGGGGTCAAGCAGGGATGCGTCATCGTGCCAACACTCTTATCGATCTTCCTCGTTGCAATGCTCCACCTCACACTCAACAAGCTTCCCGCTGGAGTGGAACTAAACTACAGAAGCAGTGGGAACCTGTTCAACCTTCGTCGTCTCCAGGCTAGATCCCAACCTCTGTCATTGAGCTACAGTACGCAGAGGACGCTTGCGTCTGCGCACATTCAGAGACTGAACTCCAAGTTATCATCAACATCTTCACTGAGGTGTACGAAAGCACGGACCTTACACTAAACATCCGTAAGACAAAGGTCTTCCACCAACCTGACCCCGTCACACAGCACTGCCCCCCCAGTCATCAAGATCCACGGCACGACCCTGGACAATGTGGACCACTTTCCATACCTCGGGAGCCTATTATCAGCAAGGACAGACATCGACATCGAGGTTCAACACCGCCTCCAGCCACCTGAGGAAGAGAGTGTTCGAAGATCAGGCCCTCAAATCTGCCACCAAGCTCATGGTCTACAGGGCTGTAGTGATACCCGCCCTCCTGTATGGCTCAGAGACGTGAACCATATACCTCAAATCGCTGGTAAAATACCACCAATGATGTCTCCGCAAGATCCTGCAAATCCCCTGGGAGGACAGGCGCACTGACTTAGCGTCCTCGATCAGGCCAACATCCTCAGCATCGAAGCACTGACCACACTCGACCAGCTCTGTTGGGTGGGCCACATTGTTCGCATGCCTGACACAAGACTCCCAAAGCAAACACTCTACTCGGAACTCCTACAAGACAAGTGAGCCCCAGGTGAACAGAGGAAACGTTTCAAGGACGCCCTCAAAGTCTCTTTGATAAAATGCAACATCCCCACCGATACCTGGGAGTCACTGGCCAAAGACTGCCTGAAGTGGAGGAAGAGCATTCGGGAGGGCGCTGAGCACCTCGAGTCTCATGGCCGAGAGCATGCAGAAAACAAGTGCAGGCAGCGGAAGGAGCATGCGGCAAACCAGTCCCACCCACCCTTTCCTTCAACGACTGTCTGTCCCACCTGTGACAGAGACTGTAATTCTCATATTGGAATGTTCAGTCACCTAAGAACTCACTTTTAGAATGGAAGCAAGTCTTCTTCGATTTCGAGGGACTGCCTATGATGATGATGAATCTTCATTGTACTCTTTCTGTGGCTCTGGTATTATTCCTATAATGGGGTGCCCTGAACTACCTGCAATATTCCACTGTGGCCGAACTAATATTTTGCACAAATTAAACATCGCTTCCTTGCTTTTATATTCTACACCTATATATCTGCCCCAGAGTTTTGTTTAAATATTTGCAGCAATTCTGATTATAGTTATTTGAAAAATAACACTGATTTAATTCTGAAATGTACACTATTTACTGCAAAAGTTGTAACCCTGAAAATCGTATTCAACCTGGTTTAATTGCAGGTGCAGCAATAAAGTAGGAAGGTTCCACGTTTGTTTTGAAGGAAAATAAATTGCACAGTTACAAGAAAGGGCGGGGGAGTGTGACGAGCTGAAGTGCTCTTGCAGAGAGCTAGCACAGGCTCAATGGGCTGAATGGCCTCCTGTGCGGTAACCATTCTATGATTCTATTCCATGGTAAATATCTCCACTTGCAAGGCAAGCGTAACTCAATCGTGACAATTGTAAGTTACCCGGTCCCGAATCATGCATTATTCCCAAACTTGATATATTTGCTTATTTTAATTTTTGTAGGTCATTTTGGGGCACACCAAATGGAATTACTATATTTTCTTTTATTATTACTTTATGTACATGTAAGACACTGTGAAGGATAGTAATGTGTGAGATACACCACATCTTAGGAATGGTAATACTGTCATCATCATCATCATAGGCAGTCCCTCGGAATCGAGGAAGACTTGCTTCCACTACTAAAGTGAGTTCTTTGGTGGCTGAACAGTCCAACACGAGAGCCACAGACCCTGTCACAGGTGGGACAGACATTTGTCGGGGAAAGGGGGGGTGGGGGGGGGTGTGGGACTGATTTGCCGCACACTCATTCCGCTGCCTGTGCCTGACCTCTTCACGCTCGCAGTGTTCTGATTACTGTAGGTATCTTTGAGATATGGATAGCCGTGGAATCTAGAACTGGTGTAAAACAGCTGAGTGATTAGATTGAGATTTTAAATGGGGTGCATAGGATAGCAATTGCTAGCATGCTATCTGACCACACATTCTGGATTGATATAACTATTGCTTATTCATTTCTGTAGATTAAATCCAGTTCTATAAAAATACAAGTCTATTTTCCAGATGAAAGCAGTGAAAGGCGACAACTAAAATAAAAGAGATTACATTTACTACATGCATCATCACATCATGATTTATGAAATGTATGTATGTCATTTCTAGTAGACCTCTATTCAAAAGGGACAGAATCATTGTATTTGGGAGATGAACTACTATCTACAACTATCAGCCAGTCTGTCTGGAAAATGTAAATGTTGGTGTTGCTAAAGTGTCTTCAGGTAGACACTTATTCTGAATGTCACATTATTTTAAAACATTAAAAATATATATTATAGATAGACCAATTTAAAAGGGAAAGTTAAATTTGTTGCAGGATTGGACTTGGGATAGTGAAGGACAGTCCATTAATTTAAATTTCACAAAATGGCCTCAGCTACTGGACTGAAATGCTTGATTATAAACAGATTGTCTCAAGCACAACCCCCCCCCCCCCCGCCCCCTAAAAGTGGTCATCGGAGTGGTGCAAAACATTGAAGCATGAACACAAGGAGAGATGTGGAATAACGGCAGATTTCCCCAGATCAGTCAGTTCCTGCTATCAGCTACATTTCAGTGGGATAGTGCAGAGCAGAAACCAGGCTCCAACTCGCAACGACTCACATGCCTACAGCACCCCTCACTTGCTGGAATGTCTGAACACACTTTACAACTAAAGAATGGGGAAATTACACTGAGCAGGAAGGAAGATGGAGAGGTTAGGGTGGAAGGGCAGAAGACACTGTCGAAAAGGGTTGTGAGGATTTTTTTAATAGCAGTGAGGGAGGTATCAAGGTGGAATGGGGGCGGGGGTAAGGGAGGGAGAAATTAGGCAGGGAGTTCCAGGGGACAGGAGTGTAGTGGTTCAACCAGCAGCCATCGATAGTGAAGTTAAAGAAATGTGGACAAGAAATAGCGTAGTGTTAGAGAAGCAAAGGATGGATGTGGAAACATAGGGGCCAAGTTTCGGCCTGAGTTGCTCCTGCTTTTTTTGGAGCAACTGGTTTAGAATGGAGTATCTTAGAAATTTGAATTCTCGGCATTTAGTTTGCTCCAGTTCTAGTCAGTTAGAACAGTTTCACTTTGGAACAGAATTTTTTTTCAAAAGGGGTCGTGTCCGGCCACTTACGCCTGTTTTCAAAGTTTAGGCAGTGAAAACTTACTCCAAACTAACTTAGAATGGAGTAAGTGAAGATTTTTGTACGTTCGAAAAAACCTTGTCTACACTTTAGAAAATCAGGCGTAGGTTACAAATTAGGCGTAGGGAATGGGGGGGGGGGGTGTTTAAAGGGAAGTTTACAAACATTAAACACTTCAGTTTTACAAATAAATTGCCATCAATAATAAATGATAAATACATCAATAAATCAATCAAAAAAAATTAATAAAAAATAAATTTAAAAAAAAATCAACAAATAAAACATTTTCTACTTACCGACTGCAGTACCGAGAGTCCTCCAACAGCGTGCTGGGACGGCCCCCCCAGTGTGTCTCTGTCAGTGTCTCTATCTCTCTGTCTGTCTGTGTGTCTCTCACTCTCTGTCTGTCAGTGTCTGTGTTTTTGACAGCGAGGGGAGGGGAGAAGGGGGGTGGGAGGGGGAGAAGGGGGGTGGGGGGAGTGGGGGGGGAGAAGGGGGTTTGGGGGGGGAGGAAGGAGGAGGGGGGTGGAGGGGGAGGAAGGAGGAGGGAGGAGGAGGGAGGTAGAAGGGGGTGGGGTGGGGGTGGGGGGGAGGAGGAGGAGAGGGAGGAGGAGGAGGAGGAGGAGAGGAGGAGGGGGAGGAGGAAGAGCGAGTAGAAGGGGAAGAAGAGAAGGGGGAGAGGGGGGGAGGAGGGAGGGAGAGAGAGAATGAGAGAGGAAGGAGAGAGGAGGGAGGGAGGGAGGGAAGGAGAGAGGAGGGAGGGAGGGAGGGAGGGAGGGAATGAGAGAGGAGGGAAAGGAGGGAGGGAGGGAAGGAGGGAGGAAGGGAGGGAGGGAGAGAGGAGGGAAGGAGGGAGGGAGGGAAGGAGAGAGGAGGGAGGGAGGGAAGGAGGGAGGGAGGGAGGGAGGGAGAGAGAAGGGAGGGAGGGAAGGAGGGAGGGAGGGAGGGAAGGAGGGAGGGAGGGAAGGAGGGAGGGAGGGAGGGAGAGAGGAGGGAAGGAGAGAGGAGGGAGGGAGGGAAGGAGAGAGGAGGGAGGGAGGGAAGGAGAGAGGAGGGAGGGAGGGAAGGAGAGAGGAGGGAAGGAGAGAGGAGGGAGGGAGAAAGAGAAGGAAGGATAGAGAGAAGGAGAGAGGAGGGAGGGGAGAGAGAAGGAGGGAGACAGGAGGGAGGGAGAGAGAGAGGGAAGGAGAGAGGAGGGAGGGAGAGGGAGGAAGGAGGGAAGGAGGGAGGGAAGGATAGAGGAAGGGAAGGAGAGAGGAGGGAAGGAGAGAGGAGGGAAGGAGAGAGGAGGGAAGGAGAGAGGAGGGAAGGAGAGAGGAGGGAAGGAGAGAGGAGGGAAGGAGAGAGGAGGGAGGGATGGAAGGAGAGTGGAGGGGGGAGGGCGAGGGAGGGAGGGAGAGAGAGAGGGAAGGAGAGAGGAGGGAGGGAGAGAGGGAGGGAAGGAGGGAGGGAGGGAAGGAGAGAGGAAGGGAAGGAGAGAGGAGGGAGGGAGGGAAGGAGAGAGGAGGGGGGAGGGAAGGAGAGAAGGGAGGGAAGGAGAGAGGAGGGAGGGAAGGAGAGAGGAGAGAGGAGGGAGGGAGAAAGGAGGAAGGAGAGAGGAGGAGGGAGGGAAGGAGAGTGGAGGGGGGAGGGGCGAGGGGAGGGAGGGAGAGAGAGGGAAGGAGAGAGGAGGGAGGGAGAGAGGGAGGGAAGGAGGGAGGGAGGGAAGGAGAGAGGAAGGAAGGAGAGAGGAGGAGAGGGAGGAAGAGAGGAGGGAGGGAGGGAGGAGAGAGGGAGGAGGGAGGGAAGGGAGGAGGGAGGGAGGGAAGGAGAGAGGAGAGAGGAGGGAGGGAGAAAGAGGGAAGGAGAGGAGGGAGGGGGAGAGGAGGGAAGGAGAGAGGAGGGAGGGAAGGAGAGAGGAGGGAGGGAGGAGGGAAGGAGGGAGGGAAGGAGAGAGGAAGGGAAGGAGAGAGAAGAGAAGGAGAGAGGATGGAGAGATGGAAGGAGAGAGGAGGGAAGAAGAGAGCAGGGAGGGAGGGAGGGAAGGAGAGAGGAGGGAGGGAGGAGAGAGGAGGGAGGGTAGGAGTGAGGATGGGTTGGAGGGAGGGAAGGAGAGAGGA